>NW_027454154.1:0-160000 GCF_040206685.1 Ascaphus truei | reverse complement strand
TGTCTCTCTCTACGCTCTTTCTCTCTCTCTCTGCGCTCTTTTTTTCTCTCTCTGCGCTCTTTCTCTCTCTCTGCGCTCTTTCTTTCTCTGCGCTTTTTCTCTCTCTCTGCGCTCTTTCTTTCTTTCTCTCTGCGCTCTCTCTCTGTGCTCTCTCTCTCTGTCTGCGCTCTCTCTCTTCGCTCTCTCTCTCTCTGCGCTCTTTCTTTCTCTCTCTATGCTCTCTCTCTGCGCTCTCTCTCTCTCTCTGCGCTCTCTCTCTCTCTCTGCACTCTCTCTCTGTCTGTGCTCTCTCTCTCTCTCTCTCTCTCTGCGCTCTTTCTTCCTCTGTCTCTGCTCTCTCTCTCTCTCTCTCTCTCTCTGCACTCTTTCTCTCTCTCTCTCGCTGCGCTATTTCTCTCTCTCTCTCTGCTCATTTTCTCTTTCTCTGCGCTCTTTCTTTCTCTCTCTGCGCTCTTTCTTTCTCTCTCTCTGCGCTCTTTCTTTCTCTCTCTCTGCGCTCTTTGTTTCTCTCTCTCTGCGCTCTTTCTTTCTCTCTCTCTGCGCTCTTTCTTTCTCTCTGCGCTCTTTCTTTCTCTCTGCACACTTTCTTTCTCTCTCTCTGCGCTCTTTCTCTCTCTGCGTTCTTTCTTTCTCTCTGCGCTCTCTCTCTCTGCGCTCTCTCTCTCTGCGCTTTTTCTTTCTCTCTCTGCGCTCTTTCTTTCTCTCTCTCTGTGCTCTTTTTCTCTCTCTGCGCTCTTTCTCTCTCTCTGCGCTCTTTCTTTCTCTCTCTGTGCTCTTTCTTTCTCTCTCTGCGCTCTTTCTTTCTCTCTCTCTCTGCGCTCTTTCTTCCTCTCTCTCTCTCTGCGCTCTTTCTTTCTCTCTCTCTGCGCTCTTTCTCTCTCTCTCGACGCTCTTTCTCTCTCTCTCTGCGCTCTTTCTCTCTCTCTCTGCGCTCTTTCTTTCTCTCTCTGCGCTCTTTCTTTCTCTCTCTCTCTGCGCTCTTTCTTTCTCTCTCTCTGCGTTCTTTCTCTCTCTCTCTGCGCTCTTTCTCTCTCTCTCTGCGCTCTTTCTCTCTCTCTCTGCGCTCTTTCTTTCTCTCTCTGCGCTCTTTCTCTCTCTCTCTCTGCGCTCTTTCTCTCTCTCTGCGCTCTTTCTTTCTCTGCGCTTTTTCTCTCTCTCTGCGCTCTTTCTTTCTTTCTCTCTGCGCTCTCTCTCTGCGCTCTCTCTCTGTCTACGCTCTCTCTCTTCGCTCTCTCTCTCTCTGCGCTCTTTCTTTCTCTCTCTATGCTCTCTCTCTGCGCTCTCTCTCTCTCTCTCTGCGCTCTCTCTCTCTCTCTGCACTCTCTCTCTGTCTGTGCTCTCTCTCTCTCTCTCTGCGCTCTTTCTTCCTCTGTCTCTGCTCTCTCTCTCTCTCTCTCTCTCTCTCTCTGCACTCTTTCTCTCTCTCTCGCTGCGCTATTTCTCTCTCTCTCTCTGCTCATTCTCTCTTTCTCTGCGCTCTTTCTTTCTCTCTCTGCGCTCTTTCTTTCTCTCTCTCTGCGCTCTTTCTTTCTCTCTCTCTCTGCGCTCTTTGTTTCTCTCTCTCTGTGCTCTTTCTTTCTCTCTCTCTGCGCTCTTTCTTTCTCTCTGCGCTCTTTCTTTCTCTCTGCACACTTTCTTTCTCTCTCTCTGCGCTCTTTCTCTCTCTGCGTTCTTTCTTTCTCTCTGCGCTCTCTCTCTCTGCGCTCTCTCTCTCTGCGCTTTTTCTTTCTCTCTCTGCGCTCTTTCTTTCTCTCTCTGCGCTCTTTCTTTCTCTCTCTCTGTGCTCTTTTTCTCTCTCTGCGCTCTTTCTCTCTCTCTGCGCTCTTTCTCTCTCTCTGTGCTCTTTTTCTCTCTCTGCGCTCTTTCTCTCTCTGCGCTCTTTCTTTCTCTCTCTGTGCTCTTTCTTTCTCTCTCTGCGATCTTTCTTTCTCTCTCTCTCTCTGCGCTCTTTCTTCCTCTCTCTCTCTCTGCGCTCTTTCTTTCTCTGCGCTCTTTCTCTCTCTCTGCGCTCTTTCTTTCTCTCTCTCTGCGCTCTCTCTCTCTGCGCTTTCTCTCTCTGGGCTCTCTCTCTGTCTGCGCTCTCTCTCTCTCTGCGCTTTTTCTTTCTCTTTCTCTCTGCGCTCTTTCTCTCTCTCTCTCTACGCTCTTTCTCTCTCTCTCTGCGTTCTTTCATCCTCTCTCTCTGCGCTCTCTTTCTCTCTGCGTTCTTTCTTTCTTTCTCTCTCTGCGCTCTTTCTTTCTCTCTCTCTCTGCGCTCTTTCTTTCTCTCTCTCTGCGCTCTTTCTCTCTCTCTCTGCGCTCTTTCTCTCTCTCTCTGCGCTCTTTCTCTCTCTCTCTGCGCTGTTTCTCTCTCTCTGCGCTCTTTCTTTCTCTCTGCGCTCTTTCTTTCTCTCTTTCTGCGCTCTTTCTTTCTCTCTGCGCTCTTTCTTTCTCTCTGCGCACTTTCTTTCTCTCTCTCTGTGCTCTTTCTCTCTCTGCGCTCTTTCTTTCTCTCTGTGCTCTCTCTCTCTGCGCTCTCTCTCTCTGCGCTTTTTCTTTCTCTCTCTGCGCTCTTTCTTTCTCTCTCTGCGCTCTTTCTTTCTCTCTCTCTGTGCTCTTTTTCTCTCTCTGCGCTCTTTCTCTCTCTCTGCGCTCTTTCTTTCTCTCTCTGCGCTCTTTCTTTCTCTCTCTCTCTGCGCTCTTTCTTTCTCTCTCTCTGCGCTCTTTCTCTCTCTCTGCGCTCTTTCTCTCTCTCTCTGCGCTCTTTCTCTCTCTCTCTGCGCTCTTTCTTTCTCTCTCTCTGCGCTCTTTCTTTCTCTGCGCTTTTTCTCTCTCTCTGCGCTCTTTCTTTCTTTCTCTCTGCGCTCTCTCTCTGCGCTCTCTCTCTGTCTGCGCTCTCTCTCTTCGCTCTCTCTCTCTCTGCGCTCTTTCTTTCTCTCTCTATGCTCTCTCTCTCTCTCTGCGCTCTCTCTCTCTCTCTCTGCGCTCTCTCTCTCTCTGCACTCTCTCTCTGTCTGTGCTCTCTCTCTCTCTCGCTCTGCGCTCTTTCTTCCTCTGTCTCTGCTCTCTCTCTCTCTCTCTCTCTCTCTCTCTCTCTGCACTCTTTCTCTCTCTCTCGCTGCGCTATTTCTCTCTCTCTCTGCTCATTCTCTCTTTCTCTGCGCTCTTTCTTTCTCTCTCTGCGCTCTTTCTTTCTCTCTCTCTCTGCGCTCTTTCTTTCTCTCTCTCTCTGCGCTCTTTGTTTCTCTCTCTCTGCGCTCTTTCTTTCTCTCTCTCTGCGCTCTTTCTTTCTCTCTGCGCTCTTTCTTTCTCTCTGCACACTTTCTTTCTCTCTCTCTGCGCTCTTTCTCTCTCTGCGTTCTTTCTTTCTCTCTGCGCTCTCTCTCTCTGCGCTCTCTCTCTCTGCGCTTTTTCTTTCTCTCTCTGCGCTCTTTCTTTCTCTCTCTGCGCTCTTTCTTTCTCTCTCTCTGTGCTCTTTTTCTCTCTCTGCGCTCTTTCTCTCTCTCTGCGCTCTTTCTCTCTCTCTGTGCTCTTTTTCTCTCTCTGCGCTCTTTCTCTCTCTCTGCGCTCTTTCTTTCTCTCTCTGTGCTCTTTCTTTCTCTCTCTGCGCTCTTTCTTTCTCTCTCTCTCTGCGCTCTTTCTTCCTCTCTCTCTCTCTGCGCTCTTTCTTTCTCTGCGCTCTTTCTCTCTCTCTGCGCTCTTTCTTTCTCTCTCTCTGCGCTCTCTCTCTCTGCGCTTTCTCTCTCTGGGCTCTCTCTCTGTCTGCGCTCTCTCTCTCTCTCTGCGCTCTTTCTTTCTCTTTCTCTCTGCGCTCTTTCTCTCTCTCTCTACGCTCTTTCTCTCTCTCTCTGCGTTCTTTCATCCTCTCTCTCTGCGCTCTCTCTCTCTCTCTGCGTTCTTTCTTTCTTTCTCTCTCTGCGCTCTTTCTTTCTCTCTCTCTCTGCGCTCTTTCTTTCTCTCTCTTCGCTCTTTCTTTCTCTCTCTGCGCTCTTTCTCTCTCTCTCTGCGCTCTTTCTTTCTCTCTCTGCGCTCTTTCTCTATCTCTCTGCGCTCTTTCTCTCTCTCTGCGCTCTTTCTTTCTCTCTGCGCTCTTTCTTTCTCTCTCTCTGCGCTCTTTCTTTCTCTCTGCGCTCTTTCTTTCTCTCTGCGCACTTTCTTTCTCTCTCTGTGCTCTTTCTCTCTCTGCGCTCTTTCTTTCTCTCTGCGCTCTCTCTCTCTGCGCTCTCTCTCTCTGCGCTTTTTCTTTCTCTCTCTGCGCTCTTTCTTTCTCTCTCTGCGCTCTTTCTTTCTCTCTCTCTGTGCTCTTTTTCTCTCTCTGCGCTCTTTCTCTCTCTCTGCGCTCTTTCTTTCTCTCTCTGTGCTCTTTCTTTCTCTCTCTGCGCTCTTTCTTTCTCTCTCTCTCTGCGCTCTTTCTTCCTCTCTCTCTCTCTGCGCTCTTTCTTTCTCTGCGCTCTTTCTCTCTCTCTGCACTCTTTCTCTCTCTCTGTGCTCTTTTTCTCTCTCTGCGCTCTTTCTCTCTCTGCGCTCTTTCTTTCTCTCTCTGTGCTCTTTCTTTCTCTCTCTGCGATCTTTCTTTCTCTCTCTCTCTCTGCGCTCTTTCTTCCTCTCTCTCTCTCTGCGCTCTTTCTTTCTCTGCGCTCTTTCTCTCTCTCTGCGCTCTTTTTTTCTCTCTCTCTGCGCTCTCTCTCTCTGCGCTTTCTCTCTCTGGGCTCTCTCTCTGTCTGCGCTCTCTCTCTCTCTGCGCTCTTTCTTTCTCTTTCTCTCTGCGCTCTTTCTCTCTCTCTCTCTACGCTCTTTCTCTCTCTCTCTGCGTTCTTTCATCCTCTCTCTCTGCGCTCTCTTTCTCTCTGCGTTCTTTCTTTCTTTCTCTCTCTGCGCTCTTTCTTTCTCTCTCTCTCTGCGCTCTTTCTTTCTCTCTCTCTGCGCTCTTTCTCTCTCTCTCTGCGCTCTTTCTCTCTCTCTCTGCGCTCTTTCTCTCTCTCTCTGCGCTGTTTCTCTCTCTCTGCGCTCTTTCTTTCTCTCTGCGCTCTTTCTTTCTCTCTTTCTGCGCTCTTTCTTTCTCTCTGCGCTCTTTCTTTCTCTCTGCGCACTTTCTTTCTCTCTCTCTGTGCTCTTTCTCTCTCTGCGCTCTTTCTTTCTCTCTGTGCTCTCTCTCTCTGCGCTCTCTCTCTCTGCGCTTTTTCTTTCTCTCTCTGCGCTCTTTCTTTCTCTCTCTGCGCTCTTTCTTTCTCTCTCTCTGTGCTCTTTTTCTCTCTCTGCGCTCTTTCTCTCTCTCTGCGCTCTTTCTTTCTCTCTCTGCGCTCTTTCTTTCTCTCTCTCTCTGCGCTCTTTCTTTCTCTCTCTCTGCGCTCTTTCTCTCTCTCTGCGCTCTTTCTCTCTCTCTCTGCGCTCTTTCTCTCTCTCTCTGCGCTCTTTCTTTCTCTCTCTCTGCGCTCTTTCTCTCTCTCTCTGCGCTCTTTCTCTCTCTCTCTGCGCTCTTTCTTTCTCTCTCTCTGCGCTCTTTCTTTCTCTGCGCTTTTTCTCTCTCTCTGCGCTCTTTCTTTCTTTCTCTCTGCGCTCTCTCTCTGCGCTCTCTCTCTGTCTGCGCTCTCTCTCTTCGCTCTCTCTCTCTCTGCGCTCTTTCTTTCTCTCTCTATGCTCTCTCTCTCTCTCTGCGCTCTCTCTCTCTCTCTCTGCGCTCTCTCTCTCTCTGCACTCTCTCTCTGTCTGTGCTCTCTCTCTCTCTCGCTCTGCGCTCTTTCTTCCTCTGTCTCTGCTCTCTCTCTCTCTCTCTCTCTCTCTGCACTCTTTCTCTCTCTCTCTCGCTGCGCTATTTCTCTCTCTCTCTCTGCTCATTCTCTCTTTCTCTGCGCTCTTTCTTTCTCTCTCTGCGCTCTTTCTTTCTCTCTCTCTCTGCGCTCTTTCTTTCTCTCTCTCTGCGCTCTTTGTTTCTCTCTCTCTGCGCTCTTTCTTTCTCTCTCTCTGCGCTCTTTCTTTCTCTCTGCGCTCTTTCTTTCTCTCTGCACACTTTCTTTCTCTCTCTCTGCGCTCTTTCTCTCTCTGCGTTCTTTCTTTCTCTCTGCGCTCTCTCTCTCTGCGCTCTCTCTCTCTGCGCTTTTTCTTTCTCTCTCTGCGCTCTTTCTTTCTCTCTCTGCGCTCTTTCTTTCTCTCTCTCTGTGCTCTTTTTCTCTCTCTGCGCTCTTTCTCTCTCTCTGCGCTCTTTCTCTCTCTCTGTGCTCTTTTTCTCTCTCTGCGCTCTTTCTCTCTCTCTGCGCTCTTTCTTTCTCTCTCTGTGCTCTTTCTTTCTCTCTCTGCGCTCTTTCTTTCTCTCTCTCTCTGCGCTCTTTCTTCCTCTCTCTCTCTCTGCGCTCTTTCTTTCTCTGCGCTCTTTCTCTCTCTCTGCGCTCTTTCTTTCTCTCTCTCTGCGCTCTCTCTCTCTGCGCTTTCTCTCTCTGGGCTCTCTCTCTGTCTGCGCTCTCTCTCTCTCTCTGCGCTCTTTCTTTCTCTTTCTCTCTGCGCTCTTTCTCTCTCTCTCTACGCTCTTTCTCTCTCTCTCTGCGTTCTTTCATCCTCTCTCTCTGCGCTCTCTCTCTCTCTCTGCGTTCTTTCTTTCTTTCTCTCTCTGCGCTCTTTCTTTCTCTCTCTCTCTGCGCTCTTTCTTTCTCTCTCTTCGCTCTTTCTTTCTCTCTCTGCGCTCTTTCTCTCTCTCTCTGCGCTCTTTCTTTCTCTCTCTGCGCTCTTTCTCTATCTCTCTGCGCTCTTTCTCTCTCTCTGCGCTCTTTCTTTCTCTCTGCGCTCTTTCTTTCTCTCTCTCTGCGCTCTTTCTTTCTCTCTGCGCTCTTTCTTTCTCTCTGCGCACTTTCTTTCTCTCTCTGTGCTCTTTCTCTCTCTGCGCTCTTTCTTTCTCTCTGCGCTCTCTCTCTCTGCGCTCTCTCTCTCTGCGCTTTTTCTTTCTCTCTCTGCGCTCTTTCTTTCTCTCTCTGCGCTCTTTCTTTCTCTCTCTCTGTGCTCTTTTTCTCTCTCTGCGCTCTTTCTCTCTCTCTGCGCTCTTTCTTTCTCTCTCTGTGCTCTTTCTTTCTCTCTCTGCGCTCTTTCTTTCTCTCTCTCTCTGCGCTCTTTCTTCCTCTCTCTCTCTCTCTGCGCTCTTTCTTTCTCTGCGCTCTTTCTCTCTCTCTGCGCTCTTTCTTTCTCTCTCTCTGTGCTCTCTCTCTCTCTCTGCGCTCTCTCTCTCTGGGCTCTCTTTCTTTCTCTTTCTCTCTGCGCTCTTTCTCTCTCTCTCTACGCTCTTTCTCTCTCTCTTTGCGTTCTTTCATCCTCTCTCTCTGCGCTCTCTCTCTCTCTCTGCGCTCTTTCTTTCTTTCTCTCTCTGCGCTCTTTCTTTCTCTCTCTCTCTGCGCTCTTTCTTTCTCTCTCTCTGCGCTCTTTCTCTCTCTCTCTGCGCTCTTTCTCCCTCTCTCTGCGCTCTTTCTCTCTCTCTCTGCGCTCTTTCTTTCTCTCTCTGCGCTCTTTCTCTCTCTCTCTGCGCTCTTTCTCTCTCTCTGCGCTCTTTCTTTCTCTCTCTCTGCGCTCTTTCTTTCTCTCTCTCTGCGCTCTTTCTTTCTCTCTGCGCTCTTTCTTTCTCTCTGCGCACTTTCTTTCTCTCTCTCTGTGCTCTTTCTCTCTCTGCACTCTTTCTTTCTCTCTGCGCTCTCTCTCTCTGCGCTCTCTCTCTCTCTCTCTGCGCTCTTTCTCTCTCTCTCTGCGCTCTTTCTTTCTCTCTCTGCGCTCTTTCTCTCTCTCTCTGCGCTCTTTCTCTCTCTCTGCGCTCTTTCTTTCTCTCTCTCTGCGCTCTTTCTTTCTCTCTCTCTGCGCTTTTTCTTTCTCTCTCTGCGCTCTTTCTTTCTCTCTCTGCGCTCTTTCTTTCTCTCTCTCTGTGCTCTTTTTCTCTCTCTGCGCTCTTTCTCTTTCTCTGCGCTCTTTCTTTCTCTCTCTGTGCTCTTTCTTTCTCTCTCTGCGCTCTTTCTTTCTCTCTCTCTATGCGCTCTTTCTTCCTCTCTCTCTCTCTCTCTGCGCTCTTTCTTTCTCTGCGCTCTTTCTCTCTCTCTGCGCTCTTTCTTTCTCTCTCTCTGTGCTCTCTCTCTCTCTCTGCGCTCTCTCTCTCTGGGCTCTCTCTCTGTCTGCGCTCTCTCTCTCTCTCTGCTCTCTTTCTTTCTCTTTCTCTCTGCGCTCTTTCTCTCTCTCTCTACGCTCTTTCTCTCTCTCTCTGCGTTCTTTCATCCTCTCTCTCTGCGCTCTCTCTCTCTCTCTGCGCTCTTTCTTTCTTTCTCTCTCTGCTCTCTTTCTTTCTCTCTCTCTCTGCGCTCTTTCTTTCTCTCTCTCTGCGCTCTTTCTCTCGCTCTCTGCGCTCTTTCTCTCTCTCTCTGCGCTCTTTCTCTCTCTCTCTGCGCTCTTTCTTTCTCTCTCTGCGCTCTTTCTCTCTCTCTCTCTGCGCTCTTTCTCTCTCTCTGCGCTCTTTCTTTCTCTCTCTCTGCGCTCTTTCTTTCTCTCTCTCTGCGCTCTTTCTTTCTCTCTGCGCTCTTTCTTTCTCTCTGCGCACTTTCTTTCTCTCTCTCTGTGCTCTTTCTCTCTCTGCGCTCTTTCTTTCTCTCTGCGCTCTCTCTCTCTGCGCTCTCTCTCTCTGCGCTTTTTCTTTCTCTCTCTGCGCTCTTTCTTTCTCTCTCTGCGCTCTTTCTTTCTCTCTCTCTGTGCTCTTTTTCTCTCTCTGCGCTCTTTCTCTCTCTCTGCGCTCTTTCTTTCTCTCTCTGTGCTCTTTCTTTCTCTCTCTGCGCTCTTTCTTTCTCTCTCTCTCTGCGCTCTTTCTTCCTCTCTCTCTCTCTGCGCTCTTTCTTTCTCTGCGCTCTTTCTCTCTCTCTGCGCTCTTTCTTTCTCTCTCTCTGCGCTCTCTCTCTCTCTGCGCTCTCTCTCTGGGCTCTCTCTCTGTCTGCTCTCTCTCTCTCTCTCTCTGCTCTCTTTCTTTCTCTTTCTCTCTGCGCTCTTTCTCTCTCTCTCTACGCTCTTTCTCTCTGTCTCTGCGTTCTTTCATCCTCTCTCTCTGCGCTCTCTCTCTCTCTGCGCTCTTTCTTTCTTTCTCTCTCTGCGCTCTTTCTTTCTCTCTCTCTCTGCGCTCTTTCTTTCTCTCTCTCTGCGCTCTTTCTCTCTCTCTCTGCACTCTTTCTGTCTCTCTCTGCGCTCTTTCTCTCTCTCTCTGCGCTCTTTCTTTCTCTCTCTGCGCTCTTTCTCTCTCTCTCTGCGCTCTTTCTCTCTCTCTGCGCTCTTTCTTTCTCTGCGCTTTTTCTCTCTCTCTGCGCTCTTTCTTTCTTTCTCTCTGCGCTCTCTCTCTCTGTCTGCGCTCTCTCTCTTCGCCCTCTCTCTCTCTGCGCTCTTTCTTTCTCTCTCTATGCTCTCTCTCTCTCTCTGCGCTCTCTCTCTCTCTCTCTGCGCTCTCTCTCTCTCTCTGCACTCTCTCTCTGTCTGTGCTCTCTCTCTCTCTGCGCTCTTTCTTCCTCTGTCTCTGCTCTCTCTCTGTCTCTCTTTCTCTCTCTCTCTCTCTCTGCACTCTTTCTCTCTCTCTCTCGCTGCGCTATTTCTCTCTCTCTCTCTGCTCATTCTCTCTTTCTCTGCGCTCTTTCTTTCTCTCTCTGCGCTCTTTCTTTCTCTCTCTCTGCGCTCTTTCTTTCTCTCTCTCTGCGCTCTTTGTTTCTCTCTCTCTGCGCTCTTTCTTTCTCTCTCTCTGCGCTCTTTCTTTCTCTCTGCGCTCTTTCTTTCTCTCTGCACACTTTCTTTCTCTCTCTCTGCGCTCTTTCTCTCTCTGCGTTCTTTCTTTCTCTCTGCGCTCTCTCTCTCTGCGCTCTCTCTCTCTGCGCTTTTTCTTTCTCTCTCTGCGCTCTTTCTTTCTCTCTCTGCGCTCTTTCTTTCTCTCTCTCTGTGCTCTTTTTCTCTCTCTGCGCTCTTTCTCTCTCTCTCTGCGCTCTTTCTTTCTCTCTCTGCGCTCTTTCTTTCTCTCTCTCTCTGCGCTCTTTCTTTCTCTCTCTCTGCGCTCTTTCTCTCTCTCTCTGCGCTCTTTCTCTCTCTCTCTGCGCTCTTTCTCTCTCTCTCTGCGCTCTTTCTTTCTCTCTCTGCGCTCTTTCTCTCTCTCTCTGCGCTCTTTCTCTCTCTCTGCGCTCTTTCTTTCTCTGCGCTTTTTCTCTCTCTCGCGCTCTTTCTTTCTTTCTCTCTGCGCTCTCTCTCTGCGCTCTCTCTCTGTCTGCGCTCTCTCTCTTCGCTCTCTCTCTCTCTGCGCTCTTTCTTTCTTTCTCTATGCTCTCTCTCTCTCTCTGCGCTCTCTCTCTCTCTCTCTCTCTGCGCTCTCTCTCTCTCTCTGCACTCTCTCTCTGTCTGTGCTCTCTCTCTCTCTGCGCTCTTTCTTCCTCTGTCTCTGCTCTCTCTCTCTCTCTCTCTCTCTCTGCACTCTTTCTCTCTCTCTCGCTGCGCTATTTCTCTCTCTCTCTCTGCTCATTCTCTCTTTCTCTGCGCTCTTTCTTTCTCTCTCTGCGCTCTTTCTTTCTCTCTCTCTGCGCTCTTTCTTTCTCTCTCTCTCTGCGCTCTTTGTTTCTCTCTCTCTGTGCTCTTTCTTTCTCTCTCTCTGCGCTCTTTCTTTCTCTCTGCGCTCTTTCTTTCTCTCTGCACACTTTCTTTCTCTCTCTCTGCGCTCTTTCTCTCTCTGCGTTCTTTCTTTCTCTCTGCGCTCTCTCTCTCTGCGCTCTCTCTCTCTGCGCTTTTTCTTTCTCTCTCTGCGCTCTTTCTTTCTCTCTCTGCGTTCTTTCTTTCTCTCTCTCTGTGCTCTTTTTCTCTCTCTGCGCTCTTTCTCTCTCTCTGCGCTCTTTCTCTCTCTCTGTGCTCTTTTTCTCTCTCTGCGCTCTTTCTCTCTCTCTGCGCTCTTTCTTTCTCTCTCTGTGCTCTTTCTTTCTCTCTCTGCGCTCTTTCTTTCTCTCTCTCTCTGCGCTCTTTCTTCCTCTCTCTCTCTCTGTGCTCTTTCTTTCTCTGCGTTCTTTCTCTCTCTCTGCGCTCTTTCTTTCTCTCTCTCTGCGCTCTCTCTCTCTGCGCTTTCTCTCTCTGGGCTCTCTCTCTGTCTGCGCTCTCTCTCTCTCTCTCTGCGCTCTTTCTTTCTCTTTCTCTCTGCGCTCTTTCTCTCTCTCTCTACGCTCTTTCTCACTCTCTCTGCGTTCTTTCATCCTCTCTCTCTGCGCTCTCTCTCTCTCTCTGCGTTCTTTCTTTCTTTCTCTCTCTGCGCTCTTTCTTTCTCTCTCTCTCTGCGCTCTTTCTTTCTCTCTCTCTGCGCTCTTTCTCTCTCTCTCTGCGCTCTTTCTCTCTCTCTCTGCGCTCTTTCTCTCTCTCTCTGCGCTCTTTCTTTCTCTCTCTGCGCTCTTTCTCTCTCTCTCTGCGCTCTTTCTCTCTCTCTGCGCTCTTTCTTTCTCTCTGCGCTCTTTCTTTCTCTCTCTCTGCGCTCTTTCTTTCTCTCTGCGCTCTTTCTTTCTCTCTGCGCACTTTCTTTCTCTCTCTCTGTGCTCTTTCTCTCTCTGCGCTCTTTCTTTCTCTCTGTGCTCTCTCTCTCTGCGCTCTCTCTCTCTGCGCTTTTTCTTTCTCTCTCTGCGCTCTTTCTTTCTCTCTCTGCGCTCTTTCTTTCTCTCTCTGCGCTCTTTCTTTCTCTCTCTCTGTGCTCTTTTTCTCTCTCTGCGCTCTTTCTCTCTCTCTCTGCGCTCTTTCTTTCTCTCTCTGTGCTCTTTCTTTCTCTCTCTGCGCTCTTTCTTTCTCTCTCTCTCTGCGCTCTTTCTTCCTCTCTCTCTCTCTGCGCTCTTTCTTTCTCTCTCTCTGCGCTCTTTCTCTCTCTCTCTGCACTCTTTCTCTCTCTCTCTGCGCTCTTTCTCTCTCTCTCTAAGCTCTTTCTTTCTCTCTCTGCGCTCTTTCTTCCTCTCTCTCTCTCTGCGCTCTTTCTTTCTCTGCATTCTTTCTCTCTCTCTGCGCTCTTTCTTTCTCTCTCTCTGCGCTCTCTCTCTCTGCGCTTTCTCTCTCTGGGCTCTCTCTCTGTCTGCGCTCTCTCTCTCTCTCTCTGCGCTCTTTCTTTCTCTTTCTCTCTGCGCTCTTTCTCTCTCTCTCTACGCTCTTTCTCTCTCTCTCTGCGTTCTTTCATCCTCTCTCTCTGCGCTCTCTCTCTCTCTCTCTGCGTTCTTTCTTTCTTTCTCTCTCTGCGCTCTTTCTTTCTCTCTCTCTCTGCGCTCTTTCTTTCTCTCTCTCTGCGCTCTTTCTCTCTCTCTCTGCGCTCTTTCTCTCTCTCTCTGCGCTCTTTCTCTCTCTCTCTGCGCGATTTCTTTCTCTCTCTGCGCTCTTTCTCTCTCTCTCTGCGCTCTTTCTCTCTCTCTGCGCTCTTTCTTTCTCTCTGCGCTCTTTCTTTCTCTCTCTCTGCGCTCTTTCTTTCTCTCTGCGCTCTTTCTTTCTCTCTGCGCACTTTCTTTCTCTCTCTCTGTGCTCTTTCTCTCTCTGCGCTCTTTCTTTCTCTCTGTGCTCTCTCTCTCTGCGCTCTCTCTCTCTGCGCTTTTTCTTTCTCTCTCTGCGCTCTTTCTTTCTCTCTCTGCGCTCTTTCTTTCTCTCTCTCTGTGCTCTTTTTCTCTCTCTGCGCTCTTTCTCTCTCTCTGCGCTCTTTCTTTCTCTCTCTGTGCTCTTTCTTTCTCTCTCTGCGCTCTTTCTTTCTCTCTCTCTCTGCGCTCTTTCTTCCTCTCTTTCTCTCTCTGCGCTCTTTCTTTCTCTGCGCTCTTTCTCTCTCTCTGCGCTCTTTCTTTCTCTCTCTCTGTGCTCTCTCTCTTTCTCTGCACTCTCTCTCTCTGGGCTCTCTCTCTGTCTGCGCTCTCTCTCTCTCTCTGCTCTCTTTCTTTCTCTTTCTCTCTGCGCTCTTTTTCTCTCTCTCTACGCTCTTTCTCTCTCTCTCTCTGCATTCTTTCATCCTCTCTCTCTGCGCTCTCTCTCTCTCTCTGCGCTCTTTCTTTCTTTCTCTCTCTGCACTCTTTCTTTCTCTCTCTCTCTGCGCTCTTTCTTTCTCTCTCTCTGCGCTCTTTCTCTCTCTCTCTGCGCTCTTTCTCTCTCTCTGCGCTCTTTCTTTCTCTCTCTCTGCGCTCTTTCTTTCTCTCTGCGCTCTTTCTTTCTCTCTGCGCACTTTCTTTCTCTCTCTCTGTGCTCTTTCTCTCTCTGCACTCTTTCTTTCTCTCTGCGCTCTCTCTCTCTGCGCTCTCTCTCTCTGCGCTTTTTCTTTCTCTCTCTGCGCTCTTTCTTTCTCTCTCTGCGCTCTTTCTTTCTCTCTCTCTGTGCTCTTTTTCTCTCTCTGCGCTCTTTCTCTCTCTCTGCGCTCTTTCTTTCTCTCTCTGTGCTCTTTCTTTCTCTCTCTGCGCTCTTTCTTTCTCTCTCTCTCTGCGCTCTTTCTTCCTCTCTCTCTCTCTGCGCTCTTTCTTTCTCTGCGCTCTTTCTCTCTCTCTGCACTCTTTCTCTCTGGGCTCTCTCTCTGTCTGCGCTCTCTCTCTCTCTGCTCTCTTTCTTTCTCTTTCTCTCTGCGCTCTTTCTCTCTCTCTCTACGCTCTTTCTCTCTCTCTCTGCGTTCTTTCATCCTCTCTCTCTGCGCTCTCTCTCTCTGCGCTCTTTCTTTCTTTCTCTCTCTGCGCTCTTTCTTTCTCTCTCTCTCTGCGCTCTTTCTTTCTCTCTCTCTGCGCTCTTTCTCTCTCTCTCTGCACTCTTTCTGTCTCTCTCTGCGCTCTTTCTCTCTCTCTCTGCGCTCTTTCTTTCTCTCTCTGCGCTCTTTCTCTCTCTCTCTGCGCTCTTTCTCTCTCTCTGCGCTCTTTCTTTCTCTGCGCTTTTTCTCTCTCTCTGCGCTCTTTCTTTCTTTCTCTCTGCGCTCTCTCTCTGCGCTCTCTCTCTCTGTCTGCGCTCTCTCTCTTCGCCCTCTCTCTCTCTGCGCTCTTTCTTTCTCTCTCTATGCTCTCTCTCTCTCTCTGCGCTCTCTCTCTCTCTCTCTGCGCTCTCTCTCTCTCTCTGCACTCTCTCTCTGTCTGTGCTCTCTCTCTCTCTGCGCTCTTTCTTCCTCTGTCTCTGCTCTCTCTCTGTCTCTCTTTCTCTCTCTCTCTCTCTCTGCACTCTTTCTCTCTCTCTCTCGCTGCGCTATTTCTCTCTCTCTCTCTGCTCATTCTCTCTTTCTCTGCGCTCTTTCTTTCTCTCTCTGCGCTCTTTCTTTCTCTCTCTCTGCGCTCTTTCTTTCTCTCTCTCTGCGCTCTTTGTTTCTCTCTCTCTGCGCTCTTTCTTTCTCTCTCTCTGCGCTCTTTCTTTCTCTCTGCGCTCTTTCTTTCTCTCTGCACACTTTCTTTCTCTCTCTCTGCGCTCTTTCTCTCTCTGCGTTCTTTCTTTCTCTCTGCGCTCTCTCTCTCTGCGCTCTCTCTCTCTGCGCTTTTTCTTTCTCTCTCTGCGCTCTTTCTTTCTCTCTCTGCGCTCTTTCTTTCTCTCTCTCTGTGCTCTTTTTCTCTCTCTGCGCTCTTTCTCTCTCTCTCTGCGCTCTTTCTTTCTCTCTCTGCGCTCTTTCTTTCTCTCTCTCTCTGCGCTCTTTCTTTCTCTCTCTCTGCGCTCTTTCTCTCTCTCTCTGCGCTCTTTCTCTCTCTCTCTGCGCTCTTTCTCTCTCTCTCTGCGCTCTTTCTTTCTCTCTCTGCGCTCTTTCTCTCTCTCTCTGCGCTCTTTCTTTCTCTCTCTGCGCTCTTTGTTTCTCTCTCTCTGTGCTCTTTCTTTCTCTCTCTCTGCGCTCTTTCTTTCTCTCTGCGCTCTTTCTTTCTCTCTGCACACTTTCTTTCTCTCTCTCTGCGCTCTTTCTCTCTCTGCGTTCTTTCTTTCTCTCTGCGCTCTCTCTCTCTGCGCTCTCTCTCTCTGCGCTATTTCTTTCTCTCTCTGCGCTCTTTCTTTCTCTCTCTGCGTTCTTTCTTTCTCTCTCTCTGTGCTCTTTTTCTCTCTCTGCGCTCTTTCTCTCTCTCTGCGCTCTTTCTCTCTCTCTGTGCTCTTTTTCTCTCTCTGCGCTCTTTCTCTCTCTCTGCGCTCTTTCTTTCTCTCTCTGTGCTCTTTCTTTCTCTCTCTGCGCTCTTTCTTTCTCTCTCTCTCTGCGCTCTTTCTTCCTCTCTCTCTCTCTGCGCTCTTTCTTTCTCTGCTTTCTTTCTCTCTCTCTGCGCTCTTTCTTTCTCTCTCTCTGCGCTCTCTCTCTCTGCGCTTTCTCTCTCTGGGCTCTCTCTCTGTCTGCGCTCTCTCTCTCTCTCTCTGCGCTCTTTCTTTCTCTTTCTCTCTGTGCTCTTTCTCTCTCTCTCTACGCTCTTTCTCACTCTCTCTGCGTTCTTTCATCCTCTCTCTCTGCGCTCTCTCTCTCTCTCTGCGTTCTTTCTTTCTCTCTCTGCGCTCTTTCTTTCTCTCTCTCTCTGCGCTCTTTCTTTCTCTCTCTCTGCGCTCTTTCTCTCTCTCTCTGCGCTCTTTCTCTCTCTCTCTGCGCTCTTTCTCTCTCTCTCTGCGCTCTTTCTTTCTCTCTCTGCGCTCTTTCTCTCTCTCTCTGCGCTCTCTCTCTCTCTCTCTGCGTTCTTTCTTTCTTTCTCTCTCTGCGCTCTTTCTTTCTCTCTCTCTCTGCGCTCTTTCTTTCTCTCTCTCTGCGCTCTTTCTCTCTCTCTCTGCGCTCTTTCTCTCTCTCTCTGCGCTCTTTCTCTCTCTCTCTGCGCTCTTTCTTTCTCTCTCTGCGCTCTTTCTCTCTCTCTCTGCGCTCTTTCTCTCTCTCTGCGCTCTTTCTTTCTCTCTGCGCTCTTTCTTTCTCTCTCTCTGCGCTCTTTCTTTCTCTCTGCGCTCTTTCTTTCTCTCTGCGCACTTTCTTTCTCTCTCTCTGTGCTCTTTCTCTCTCTGCGCTCTTTCTTTCTCTCTGTGCTCTCTCTCTCTGCGCTCTCTCTCTCTGCGCTTTTTCTTTCTCTCTCTGCGCTCTTTCTTTCTCTCTCTGCGCTCTTTCTTTCTCTCTCTGCGCTCTTTCTTTCTCTCTCTCTGTGCTCTTTTTCTCTCTCTGCACTCTTTCTCTCTCTCTCTGCGCTCTTTCTTTCTCTCTCTGTGCTCTTTCTTTCTCTCTCTGCGCTCTTTCTTTCTCTCTCTCTCTGCGCTCTTTCTTCCTCTCTCTCTCTCTGCGCTCTTTCTTTCTCTCTCTCTGCGCTCTTTCTCTCTCTCTCTGCGCTCTTTCTCTCTCTCTCTGCGCTCTTTCTCTCTCTCTCTAAGCTCTTTCTTTCTCTCTCTGCGCTCTTTCTTCCTCTCTCTCTCTCTGCGCTCTTTCTTTCTATGCGTTCTTTCTCTCTCTCTGCGCTCTTTCTTTCTCTCTCTCTGCGCTCTCTCTCTCTGCGCTTTCTCTCTCTGGGCTCTCTCTCTGTCTGCGCTCTCTCTCTCTCTCTCTGCGCTCTTTCTTTCTCTTTCTCTCTGCGCTCTTTCTCTCTCTCTCTACGCTCTTTCTCTCTCTCTCTGCGTTCTTTCATCCTCTCTCTCTGCGCTCTCTCTCTCTCTCTCTGCGTTCTTTCTTTCTTTCTCTCTCTGCGCTCTTTCTTTCTCTCTCTCTCTGCGCTCTTTCTTTCTCTCTCTCTGCGCTCTTTCTCTCTCTCTCTGCGCTCTTTCTCTCTCTCTCTGCGCTCTTTCTCTCTCTCTCTGCGCTCTTTCTTTCTCTCTCTGCGCTCTTTCTCTCTCTCTCTGCGCTCTTTCTCTCTCTCTGCGCTCTTTCTTTCTCTCTGCGCTCTTTCTTTCTCTCTCTCTGCGCTCTTTCTTTCTCTCTGCGCTCTTTCTTTCTCTCTGCGCACTTTCTTTCTCTCTCTCTGTGCTCTTTCTCTCTCTGCGCTCTTTCTTTCTCTCTGTGCTCTCTCTCTCTGCGCTCTCTCTCTCTGCGCTTTTTCTTTCTCTCTCTGCGCTCTTTCTTTCTCTCTCTGCGCTCTTTCTTTCTCTCTCTCTGTGCTCTTTTTCTCTCTCTGCGCTCTTTCTCTCTCTCTGCGCTCTTTCTTTCTCTCTCTGTGCTCTTTCTTTCTCTCTCTGCGCTCTTTCTTTCTCTCTCTCTCTGCGCTCTTTCTTCCTCTCTTTCTCTCTCTGCGCTCTTTCTTTCTCTGCGCTCTTTCTCTCTCTCTGCGCTCTTTCTTTCTCTCTCTCTGTGCTCTCTCTCTTTCTCTGCACTCTCTCTCTCTGGGCTCTCTCTCTGTCTGCGCTCTCTCTCTCTCTCTGCTCTCTTTCTTTCTCTTTCTCTCTGCGCTCTTTTTCTCTCTCTCTACGCTCTTTCTCTCTCTCTCTCTGCATTCTTTCATCCTCTCTCTCTGCGCTCTCTCTCTCTCTCTGCGCTCTTTCTTTCTTTCTCTCTCTGCACTCTTTCTTTCTCTCTCTCTCTGCGCTCTTTCTTTCTCTCTCTCTGCGCTCTTTCTCTCTCTCTCTGCGCTCTTTCTCTCTCTCTGCGCTCTTTCTTTCTCTCTCTCTGCGCTCTTTCTTTCTCTCTGCGCTCTTTCTTTCTCTCTGCGCACTTTCTTTCTCTCTCTCTGTGCTCTTTCTCTCTCTGCACTCTTTCTTTCTCTCTGCGCTCTCTCTCTCTGCGCTCTCTCTCTCTGCGCTTTTTCTTTCTCTCTCTGCGCTCTTTCTTTCTCTCTCTGCGCTCTTTCTTTCTCTCTCTCTGTGCTCTTTTTCTCTCTCTGCGCTCTTTCTCTCTCTCTGCGCTCTTTCTTTCTCTCTCTGTGCTCTTTCTTTCTCTCTCTGCGCTCTTTCTTTCTCTCTCTCTCTGCGCTCTTTCTTCCTCTCTCTCTCTCTGCGCTCTTTCTTTCTCTGCGCTCTTTCTCTCTCTCTGCACTCTTTCTCTCTGGGCTCTCTCTCTGTCTGCGCTCTCTCTCTCTCTGCTCTCTTTCTTTCTCTTTCTCTCTGCGCTCTTTCTCTCTCTCTCTACGCTCTTTCTCTCTCTCTCTGCGTTCTTTCATCCTCTCTCTCTGCGCTCTCTCTCTCTGCGCTCTTTCTTTCTTTCTCTCTCTGCGCTCTTTCTTTCTCTCTCTCTCTGCGCTCTTTCTTTCTCTCTCTCTGCGCTCTTTCTTTCTCTCTCTGCGCTCTTTCTCTCTCTCTCTGCGCTCTTTCTCTCTCTCTCTGCGCTCTTTCTTTCTCTCTCTCTGCGCTCTTTCTCTCTGCGCTCTTTCTTTCTCTCTCTGCGCTCTTTCTCTCTCTCTGCGCTCTTTCTTTCTCTCTCAATCTGCACTCTCTCTCTCTGCACTCTCTTTGCACTCTTTCTCTCTCTCTGCGCTCTTTCTTTCTCTCTCTCTGCACTCTTTCATTCTCTCTCTGTGCTCTTTCTCTCTCTCTGCACTCTTTCTTTCTCTCTCTGCGCTCTTTCTTTCTCTCTCTCAGCGCTCTTTCTCTCTCTCTCTGCGCTCTTTCTCTCTCTCTGCGCTCTTTCTTTCTCTCTCTGCGCTCTTTCTTTCTCTCTCTATGCTCTCTCTCTCTCTCTGCGCTCTCTCTCTCTCTCTCTCTGCGCTCTCTCTCTCTCTCTGCACTCTCTCTCTGTCTGTGCTCTCTCTCTCTCTCTCTCTGCGCTCTTTCTTCCTCTGTCTCTGCTCTCTCTCTCTCTCTCTCTCTCTCTGCACTCTTTCTCTCTCTCTCTCTGCGCTATTTCTCTCTCTCTCTCTGCTCATTCTCTCTTTCTCTGCGCTCTTTCTTTCTCTCTCTGCGCTCTTTCTTTCTCTCTCTCTGCGCTCTTTCTTTCTCTCTCTCTGCGCTCTTTGTTTCTCTCTCTCTGCGCTCTTTCTTTCACTCTCTCTGCGCTCTTTCTTTCTCTCTGCGCTCTTTCTTTCTCTCTGCACACTTTCTTTCTCTCTCTCTGCGCTCTTTCTCTCTCTGCGTTCTTTCTTTCTCTCTGCGCTCTCTCTCTCTGCGCTCTCTCTCTGCGCTTTTTCTTTCTCTCTCTGCGCTCTTTCTTTCTCTCTCTGCGCTCTTTCTTTCTCTCTCTCTGTGCTCTTTTTCTCTCTCTGTGCTCTTTCTCTCTCTCTGCGCTCTTTCTCTCTCTGTGTGCTCTTTTTCTCTCTCTGCGCTCTTTCTCTCTCTCTGCGCTCTTTCTTTCTCTCTCTGTGCTCTTTCTTTCTCTCTCTGCGCTCTTTCTTTCTCTCTCTCTCTGCGCTCTTTCTTCCTCTCTCTCTCTCTGCGCTCTTTCTTTCTCTGCGCTCTTTCTCTCTCTCTGCGCTCTTTCTTTCTCTCTCTCTGCGCTCTCTCTCTCTGCGCTTTCTCTCTCTGGGCTCTCTCTCTGTCTGCGCTCTCTCTCTCTCTGCTCTCTTTCTTTCTCTCTCTCTGCGCTCTTTCTTTCTCTCTGCGCTCTTTCTTTCTCTCTGCGCACTTTCTTTCTCTCTCTGTGTGCTCTTTCTCTCTCTGCGCTCTTTCTTTCTCTCTGCGCTCTCTCTCTCTGCGCTCTCTCTCTCTGCGCTTTTTCTTTCTCTCTCTGTGCTCTTTCTTTCTCTCTCTGCGCTCTTTCTTTCTCTCTCTCTCTGCGCTCTTTCTTCCTCTCTCTCTCTCTGCGCTCTTTCTTTCTCTGCGCTCTTTCTCTCTCTCTGCGCTCTTTCTTTCTCTCTCTCTGCGCTCTCTCTCTCTGCGCTTTCTCTCTCTGGGCTCTCTCTCTGTCTGCGCTCTCTCTCTCTCTGCTCTCTTTCTTTCTCTCTCTCTGCGCTCTTTCTTTCTCTCTGCGCTCTTTCTTTCTCTCTGCGCACTTTCTTTCTCTCTCTTTGTGCTCTTTCTCTCTCTGCGCTCTTTCTTTCTCTCTCTCTCTGCGCTCTTTCTTTCTCTCTCTCTGCGCTCTTTCTCTCTCTCTCTGCGCTCTTTCTCTCTCTCTCTGCGCTCTTTCTCTCTCTCTCTGCGCTCTTTCTTTCTCTCTCTGTGCTCTTTCTCTCTCTCTCTGCGCTCTTTCTCTCTCTCTGCGCTCTTTCTTTCTCTCTCTCTGCGCTCTTTCTTTCTCTCTCTCTGCGCTCTTTCTTTCTCTCTGCGCTCTTTCTTTCTCTCTGCGCACTTTCTTTCTCTCTCTCTGTGCTCTTTCTCTCTCTGCGCTCTTTCTTTCTCTCTCTGCGCTCTTTCTTTCTCTCTCTGCGCTCTTTCTTTCTCTCTCTCTGTGCTCTTTTTCTCTCTCTGCGCTCTTTCTCTCTCTCTGCGCTCTTTCTTTCTCTCTCTGTGCTCTTTCTTTCTCTCTCTGCGCTCTTTCTTTCTCTCTCTCTCTGCGCTCTTTCTTCCTCTCTCTCTCTCTGCGCTCTTTCTTTCTCTGCGCTCTTTCTCTCTCTCTGCACTCTTTCTTTCTCTCTCTCTGCGCTCTCTCTCTCTCTGCACTCTCTCTCTCTGGGCTCTCTCTCTGTCTGCGCTCTCTCTGCTCTCTCTCTGCTCTCTTTCTTTCTCTTTCTCTCTGCGCTCTTTCTCTCTCTCTCTACGCTCTTTCTCTCTCTCTCTGCGTTCTTTCATCCTCTCTCTCTGCGCTCTCTCTCTCTCTCTGCGCTCTTTCTTTCTTTCTCTCTCTGCGCTCTTTCTTTCTCTCTCTCTCTGCGCTTTTTCTTTCTCTCTCTGCGCTCTTTCTTTCTCTCTCTGCGCTCTTTCTTTCTCTCTCTCTGTGCTCTTTTTCTCTCTCTGCGCTCTTTCTCTCTCTCTGCGCTCTTTCTTTCTCTCTCTGTGCTCTTTCTTTCTCTCTCTGCACTCTTTCTTTCTCTCTCTCTCTGCGCTCTTTCTTTCTCTCTCTCTCTGTGCTCTTTCTTCCTCTCTCTCTCTCTGCGCTCTTTCTTTCTCTCTCTCTGCGCTCTTTCTCTCTCTCTCTGCGCTCTTTCTCTCTCTCTCTGCGCTCTTTCTCTCTCTCTCTGCGCTCTTTCTTTCTCTCTCTGCGCTCTTTCTTTCTCTCTCTCTGCGCTCTTTCTCTCTCTCTCTGCGCTCTTTCTCTCTCTCTCTGCGCTCTTTCTCTCTCTCTCTGCGCTCTTTCTTTCTCTCTCTGCGCTCTTTCTTCCTCTCTCTCTCTCTGCGCTCTTTCTTTCTCTGCGTTCTTTCTCTCTCTCTGCGCTCTTTCTTTCTCTCTCTCTGCGCTCTCTCTCTCTGCGCTTTCTCTCTCTGGGCTCTCTCTCTGTCTGCGCTCTCTCTCTCTCTCTCTGCGCTCTTTCTTTCTCTTTCTCTCTGCGCTCTTTCTCTCTCTCTCTACGCTCTTTCTCTCTCTCTCTGCGTTCTTTCATCCTCTCTCTCTGCGCTCTCTCTCTCTCTCTGCGTTCTTTCTTTCTTTCTCTCTCTGCGCTCTTTCTTTCTCTCTCTCTCTGCGCTCTTTCTTTCTCTCTCTCTGCGCTCTTTCTCTCTCTCTCTGCGCTCTTTCTCTCTCTCTCTGCGCTCTTTCTCTCTCTCTCTGCGCTCTTTCTCTCTCTCTGCGCTCTTTCTTTCTCTCTCTCTGCGCTCTTTCTTTCTCTCTGCGCTCTTTCTTTCTCTCTGCGCACTTTCTTTCTCTCTCTCTGTGCTCTTTCTCTCTCTGCACTCTTTCTTTCTCTCTGCGCTCTCTCTCTCTGCGCTCTCTCTCTCTGCGCTTTTTCTTTCTCTCTCTGCGCTCTTTCTTTCTCTCTCTGCGCTCTTTCTTTCTCTCTCTCTGTGCTCTTTTTCTCTCTCTGCGCTCTTTCTCTCTCTCTGCGCTCTTTCTTTCTCTCTCTGTGCTCTTTCTTTCTCTCTCTGCGCTCTTTCTTTCTCTCTCTCTCTGCGCTCTTTCTTCCTCTCTCTCTCTCTCTGCGCTCTTTCTTTCTCTGCGCTCTTTCTCTCTCTCTGCACTCTTTCTCTCTGGGCTCTCTCTCTGTCTGCGCTCTCTCTCTCTCTGCTCTCTTTCTTTCTCTTTCTCTCTGCGCTCTTTCTCTCTCTCTCTACGCTCTTTCTCTCTCTCTCTGCGTTCTTTCATCCTCTCTCTCTGCGCTCTCTCTCTCTGCGCTCTTTCTTTCTTTCTCTCTCTCTCTGCGCTCTTTCTTTCTCTCTCTCTCTGCGCTCTTTCTTTCTCTCTCTCTGCGCTCTTTCTTTCTCTCTCTGCGCTCTTTCTCTCTCTCTCTGCGCTCTTTCTCTCTCTCTCTGCGCTCTTTCTTTCTCTCTCTGCGCTCTTTCTCTCTCTCTCTGCGCTCTTTCTTTCTCTCTCTCTGCGCTCTTTCTCTCTGCGCTCTTTCTTTCTCTCTCTGCGCTCTTTCTCTCTCTCTGCGCTCTTTCTTTCTCTCTCAATCTGCACTCTCTCTCTCTGCGCTCTCTTTGCACTCTTTCTCTCTCTCTGCGCTCTTTCTTTCTCTCTCTCTGCACTCTTTCATTCTCTCTCTGTGCTCTTTCTCTCTCTCTGCACTCTTTCTTTCTCTCTCTGCGCTCTTTCTTTCTCTCTCTCAGCACTCTTTCTCTCTCTCTCTGCGCTCTTTCTCTCTCTCTGCGCTCTTTCTTTCTCTCTCTGCGCTCTTTCTTTCTCTCTCTATGCTCTCTCTCTCTCTCTGCGCTCTCTCTCTCTCTCTCTGCGCTCTCTCTCTCTCTCTGCACTCTCTCTCTGTCTGTGCTCTCTCTCTCTCTCTCTCTGCGCTCTTTCTTCCTCTGTCTCTGCTCTCTCTCTCTCTCTCTCTCTCTCTGCACTCTTTCTCTCTCTCTCTCTGCGCTATTTCTCTCTCTCTCTCTGCTCATTCTCTCTTTCTCTGCGCTCTTTCTTTCTCTCTCTGCGCTCTTTCTTTCTCTCTCTCTGCGCTCTTTCTTTCTCTCTCTCTGCGCTCTTTGTTTCTCTCTCTCTGCGCTCTTTCTTTCACTCTCTCTGCGCTCTTTCTTTCTCTCTGCGCTCTTTCTTTCTCTCTGCACACTTTCTTTCTCTCTCTCTGCGCTCTTTCTCTCTCTGCGTTCTTTCTTTCTCTCTGCGCTCTCTCTCTCTGCGCTCTCTCTCTGCGCTTTTTCTTTCTCTCTCTGCGCTCTTTCTTTCTCTCTCTGCGCTCTTTCTTTCTCTCTCTCTGTGCTCTTTTTCTCTCTCTGTGCTCTTTCTCTCTCTCTGCGCTCTTTCTCTCTCTGTGTGCTCTTTTTCTCTCTCTGCGCTCTTTCTCTCTCTCTGCGCTCTTTCTTTCTCTCTCTGTGCTCTTTCTTTCTCTCTCTGCGCTCTTTCTTTCTCTCTCTCTCTGCGCTCTTTCTTCCTCTCTCTCTCTCTGCGCTCTTTCTTTCTCTGCGCTCTTTCTCTCTCTCTGCGCTCTTTCTTTCTCTCTCTCTGCGCTCTCTCTCTCTGCGCTTTCTCTCTCTGGGCTCTCTCTCTGTCTGCGCTCTCTCTCTCTCTGCTCTCTTTCTTTCTCTCTCTCTGCGCTCTTTCTTTCTCTCTGCGCTCTTTCTTTCTCTCTGCGCACTTTCTTTCTCTCTCTGTGTGCTCTTTCTCTCTCTGCGCTCTTTCTTTCTCTCTGCGCTCTCTCTCTCTGCGCTCTCTCTCTCTGCGCTTTTTCTTTCTCTCTCTGTGCTCTTTCTTTCTCTCTCTGCGCTCTTTCTTTCTCTCTCTCTCTGCGCTCTTTCTTCCTCTCTCTCTCTCTGCGCTCTTTCTTTCTCTGCGCTCTTTCTCTCTCTCTGCGCTCTTTCTTTCTCTCTCTCTGCGCTCTCTCTCTCTGCGCTTTCTCTCTCTGGGCTCTCTCTCTGTCTGCGCTCTCTCTCTCTCTGCTCTCTTTCTTTCTCTCTCTCTGCGCTCTTTCTTTCTCTCTGCGCTCTTTCTTTCTCTCTGCGCACTTTCTTTCTCTCTCTTTGTGCTCTTTCTCTCTCTGCGCTCTTTCTTTCTCTCTCTCTCTGCGCTCTTTCTTTCTCTCTCTCTGCGCTCTTTCTCTCTCTCTCTGCGCTCTTTCTCTCTCTCTCTGCGCTCTTTCTCTCTCTCTCTGCGCTCTTTCTTTCTCTCTCTGTGCTCTTTCTCTCTCTCTCTGCGCTCTTTCTCTCTCTCTGCGCTCTTTCTTTCTCTCTCTCTGCGCTCTTTCTTTCTCTCTCTCTGCGCTCTTTCTTTCTCTCTGCGCTCTTTCTTTCTCTCTGCGCACTTTCTTTCTCTCTCTCTGTGCTCTTTCTCTCTCTGCGCTCTTTCTTTCTCTCTCTGCGCTCTTTCTTTCTCTCTCTGCGCTCTTTCTTTCTCTCTCTCTGTGCTCTTTTTCTCTCTCTGCGCTCTTTCTCTCTCTCTGCGCTCTTTCTTTCTCTCTCTGTGCTCTTTCTTTCTCTCTCTGCGCTCTTTCTTTCTCTCTCTCTCTGCGCTCTTTCTTCCTCTCTCTCTCTCTGCGCTCTTTCTTTCTCTGCGCTCTTTCTCTCTCTCTGCACTCTTTCTTTCTCTCTCTCTGCGCTCTCTCTCTCTCTGCACTCTCTCTCTCTGGGCTCTCTCTCTGTCTGCGCTCTCTCTGCTCTCTCTCTGCTCTCTTTCTTTCTCTTTCTCTCTGCGCTCTTTCTCTCTCTCTCTACGCTCTTTCTCTCTCTCTCTGCGTTCTTTCATCCTCTCTCTCTGCGCTCTCTCTCTCTCTCTGCGCTCTTTCTTTCTTTCTCTCTCTGCGCTCTTTCTTTCTCTCTCTCTCTGCGCTTTTTCTTTCTCTCTCTGCGCTCTTTCTTTCTCTCTCTGCGCTCTTTCTTTCTCTCTCTCTGTGCTCTTTTTCTCTCTCTGCGCTCTTTCTCTCTCTCTGCGCTCTTTCTTTCTCTCTCTGTGCTCTTTCTTTCTCTCTCTGCACTCTTTCTTTCTCTCTCTCTCTGCGCTCTTTCTTTCTCTCTCTCTCTGTGCTCTTTCTTCCTCTCTCTCTCTCTGCGCTCTTTCTTTCTCTCTCTCTGCGCTCTTTCTCTCTCTCTCTGCGCTCTTTCTCTCTCTCTCTGCGCTCTTTCTCTCTCTCTCTGCGCTCTTTCTTTCTCTCTCTGCGCTCTTTCTTTCTCTCTCTCTGCGCTCTTTCTCTCTCTCTCTGCGCTCTTTCTCTCTCTCTCTGCGCTCTTTCTCTCTCTCTCTGCGCTCTTTCTTTCTCTCTCTGCGCTCTTTCTTCCTCTCTCTCTCTCTGCGCTCTTTCTTTCTCTGCGTTCTTTCTCTCTCTCTGCGCTCTTTCTTTCTCTCTCTCTGCGCTCTCTCTCTCTGCGCTTTCTCTCTCTGGGCTCTCTCTCTGTCTGCGCTCTCTCTCTCTCTCTCTGCGCTCTTTCTTTCTCTTTCTCTCTGCGCTCTTTCTCTCTCTCTCTACGCTCTTTCTCTCTCTCTCTGCGTTCTTTCATCCTCTCTCTCTGCGCTCTCTCTCTCTCTCTGCGTTCTTTCTTTCTTTCTCTCTCTGCGCTCTTTCTTTCTCTCTCTCTCTGCGCTCTTTCTTTCTCTCTCTCTGCGCTCTTTCTCTCTCTCTCTGCGCTCTTTCTCTCTCTCTCTGCGCTCTTTCTCTCTCTCTCTGCGCTCTTTCTCTCTCTCTGCGCTCTTTCTTTCTCTCTCTCTGCGCTCTTTCTTTCTCTCTGCGCTCTTTCTTTCTCTCTGCGCACTTTCTTTCTCTCTCTCTGTGCTCTTTCTCTCTCTGCACTCTTTCTTTCTCTCTGCGCTCTCTCTCTCTGCGCTCTCTCTCTCTGCGCTTTTTCTTTCTCTCTCTGCGCTCTTTCTTTCTCTCTCTGCGCTCTTTCTTTCTCTCTCTCTGTGCTCTTTTTCTCTCTCTGCGCTCTTTCTCTCTCTCTGCGCTCTTTCTTTCTCTCTCTGTGCTCTTTCTTTCTCTCTCTGCGCTCTTTCTTTCTCTCTCTCTCTGCGCTCTTTCTTCCTCTCTCTCTCTCTCTGCGCTCTTTCTTTCTCTGCGCTCTTTCTCTCTCTCTGCACTCTTTCTCTCTGGGCTCTCTCTCTGTCTGCGCTCTCTCTCTCTCTGCTCTCTTTCTTTCTCTTTCTCTCTGCGCTCTTTCTCTCTCTCTCTACGCTCTTTCTCTCTCTCTCTGCGTTCTTTCATCCTCTCTCTCTGCGCTCTCTCTCTCTGCGCTCTTTCTTTCTTTCTCTCTCTCTCTGCGCTCTTTCTTTCTCTCTCTCTCTGCGCTCTTTCTTTCTCTCTCTCTGCGCTCTTTCTTTCTCTCTCTGCGCTCTTTCTCTCTCTCTCTGCGCTCTTTCTCTCTCTCTCTGCGCTCTTTCTTTCTCTCTCTGCGCTCTTTCTCTCTCTCTCTGCGCTCTTTCTTTCTCTCTCTCTGCGCTCTTTCTCTCTGCGCTCTTTCTTTCTCTCTCTGCGCTCTTTCTCTCTCTCTGCGCTCTTTCTTTCTCTCTCAATCTGCACTCTCTCTCTCTGCGCTCTCTTTGCACTCTTTCTCTCTCTCTGCGCTCTTTCTTTCTCTCTCTCTGCACTCTTTCATTCTCTCTCTGTGCTCTTTCTCTCTCTCTGCACTCTTTCTTTCTCTCTCTGCGCTCTTTCTTTCTCTCTCTCAGCACTCTTTCTCTCTCTCTCTGCGCTCTTTCTCTCTCTCTGCGCTCTTTCTTTCTCTCTCTGCGCTCTTTCTTTCTCTCTCTATGCTCTCTCTCTCTCTCTGCGCTCTCTCTCTCTCTCTCTGCGCTCTCTCTCTCTCTCTGCACTCTCTCTCTGTCTGTGCTCTCTCTCTCTCTCTCTCTGCGCTCTTTCTTCCTCTGTCTCTGCTCTCTCTCTCTCTCTCTCTCTCTCTGCACTCTTTCTCTCTCTCTCTCTGCGCTATTTCTCTCTCTCTCTCTGCTCATTCTCTCTTTCTCTGCGCTCTTTCTTTCTCTCTCTGCGCTCTTTCTTTCTCTCTCTCTGCGCTCTTTCTTTCTCTCTCTCTGCGCTCTTTGTTTCTCTCTCTCTGCGCTCTTTCTTTCACTCTCTCTGCGCTCTTTCTTTCTCTCTGCGCTCTTTCTTTCTCTCTGCACACTTTCTTTCTCTCTCTCTGCGCTCTTTCTCTCTCTGCGTTCTTTCTTTCTCTCTGCGCTCTCTCTCTCTGCGCTCTCTCTCTGCGCTTTTTCTTTCTCTCTCTGCGCTCTTTCTTTCTCTCTCTGCGCTCTTTCTTTCTCTCTCTCTGTGCTCTTTTTCTCTCTCTGTGCTCTTTCTCTCTCTCTGCGCTCTTTCTCTCTCTGTGTGCTCTTTTTCTCTCTCTGCGCTCTTTCTCTCTCTCTGCGCTCTTTCTTTCTCTCTCTGTGCTCTTTCTTTCTCTCTCTGCGCTCTTTCTTTCTCTCTCTCTCTGCGCTCTTTCTTCCTCTCTCTCTCTCTGCGCTCTTTCTTTCTCTGCGCTCTTTCTCTCTCTCTGCGCTCTTTCTTTCTCTCTCTCTGCGCTCTCTCTCTCTGCGCTTTCTCTCTCTGGGCTCTCTCTCTGTCTGCGCTCTCTCTCTCTCTGCTCTCTTTCTTTCTCTCTCTCTGCGCTCTTTCTTTCTCTCTGCGCTCTTTCTTTCTCTCTGCGCACTTTCTTTCTCTCTCTGTGTGCTCTTTCTCTCTCTGCGCTCTTTCTTTCTCTCTGCGCTCTCTCTCTCTGCGCTCTCTCTCTCTGCGCTTTTTCTTTCTCTCTCTGCGCTCTTTCTTTCTCTCTGTGCACTTTCTTTCTCTCTCTTTGTGCTCTTTCTCTCTCTGCGCTCTTTCTTTCTCTCTCTCTCTGCGCTCTTTCTTTCTCTCTCTCTGCGCTCTTTCTCTCTCTCTCTGCGCTCTTTCTCTCTCTCTCTGCGCTCTTTCTCTCTCTCTCTGCGCTCTTTCTTTCTCTCTCTGTGCTCTTTCTCTCTCTCTCTGCGCTCTTTCTCTCTCTCTGCGCTCTTTCTTTCTCTCTCTCTGCGCTCTTTCTTTCTCTCTCTCTGCGCTCTTTCTTTCTCTCTGCGCTCTTTCTTTCTCTCTGCGCACTTTCTTTCTCTCTCTCTGTGCTCTTTCTCTCTCTGCGCTCTTTCTTTCTCTCTGCGCTCTCTCTCTGCGCTCTCTCTCTCTGCGCTTTTTCTTTCTCTCTCTGCGCTCTTTCTTTCTCTCTCTGCGCTCTTTCTTTCTCTCTCTCTGTGCTCTTTTTCTCTCTCTGCGCTCTTTCTCTCTCTCTGCGCTCTTTCTTTCTCTCTCTGTGCTCTTTCTTTCTCTCTCTGCGCTCTTTCTTTCTCTCTCTCTCTGCGCTCTTTCTTCCTCTCTCTCTCTCTGCGCTCTTTCTTTCTCTGCGCTCTTTCTCTCTCTCTGCACTCTTTCTTTCTCTCTCTCTGCGCTCTCTCTCTCTCTGCACTCTCTCTCTCTGGGCTCTCTCTCTGTCTGCGCTCTCTCTGCTCTCTCTCTGCTCTCTTTCTTTCTCTTTCTCTCTGCGCTCTTTCTCTCTCTCTCTATGCTCTTTCTCTCTCTCTCTGCGTTCTTTCATCCTCTCTCTCTGCGCTCTCTCTCTCTCTCTGCGCTCTTTCTTTCTTTCTCTCTCTGCGCTCTTTCTTTCTCTCTCTCTCTGCGCTTTTTCTTTCTCTCTCTGCGCTCTTTCTTTCTCTCTCTGCGCTCTTTCTTTCTCTCTCTCTGTGCTCTTTTTCTCTCTCTGCGCTCTTTCTCTCTCTCTGCGCTCTTTCTTTCTCTCTCTGTGCTCTTTCTTTCTCTCTCTGCACTCTTTCTTTCTCTCTCTCTCTGCGCTCTTTCTTTCTCTCTCTCTCTGTGCTCTTTCTTCCTCTCTCTCTCTCTGCGCTCTTTCTTTCTCTCTCTCTGCGCTCTTTCTCTCTCTCTCTGCGCTCTTTCTCTCTCTCTCTGCGCTCTTTCTCTCTCTCTCTGCGCTCTTTCTTTCTCTCTCTGCGCTCTTTCTTTCTCTCTCTCTGCGCTCTTTCTCTCTCTCTCTGCGCTCTTTCTCTCTCTCTCTGCGCTCTTTCTCTCTCTCTCTGCGCTCTTTCTTTCTCTCTCTGCGCTCTTTCTTCCTCTCTCTCTCTCTGCGCTCTTTCTTTCTCTGCGTTCTTTCTCTCTCTCTGCGCTCTTTCTTTCTCTCTCTCTGCGCTCTCTCTCTCTGCGCTTTCTCTCTCTGGGCTCTCTCTCTGTCTGCGCTCTCTCTCTCTCTCTCTGCGCTCTTTCTTTCTCTTTCTCTCTGCGCTCTTTCTCTCTCTCTCTACGCTCTTTCTCTCTCTCTCTGCGTTCTTTCATCCTCTCTCTCTGCGCTCTCTCTCTCTCTCTGCGTTCTTTCTTTCTTTCTCTCTCTGCGCTCTTTCTTTCTCTCTCTCTCTGCGCTCTTTCTTTCTCTCTCTCTGCGCTCTTTCTCTCTCTCTCTGCGCTCTTTCTCTCTCTCTCTGCGCTCTTTCTCTCTCTCTCTGCGCTCTTTCTTTCTCTCTCTGCGCTCTTTCTCTCTCTCTCTGCGCTCTTTCTCTCTCTCTGCGCTCTTTCTTTCTCTCTGCGCTCTTTCTTTCTCTCTCTCTGCGCTCTTTCTTTCTCTCTGCGCTCTTTCTTTCTCTCTGCGCACTTTCTTTCTCTCTCTCTGTGCTCTTTCTCTCTCTGCGCTCTTTCTTTCTCTCTGTGCTCTCTCTCTCTGCGCTCTCTCTCTCTGCGCTTTTTCTTTCTCTCTCTGCGCTCTTTCTTTCTCTCTCTGCGCTCTTTCTTTCTCTCTCTCTGTGCTCTTTTTCTCTCTCTGCGCTCTTTCTCTCTCTCTGCGCTCTTTCTTTCTCTCTCTGTGCTCTTTCTTTCTCTCTCTGCGCTCTTTCTTTCTCTCTCTCTCTGCGCTCTTTCTTCCTCTCTTTCTCTCTCTGCGCTCTTTCTTTCTCTGCGCTCTTTCTCTCTCTCTGCGCTCTTTCTTTCTCTCTCTCTGTGCTCTCTCTCTTTCTCTGCACTCTCTCTCTCTGGGCTCTCTCTCTGTCTGCGCTCTCTCTCTCTCTCTCTGCTCTCTTTCTTTCTCTTTCTCTCTGCGCTCTTTTTCTCTCTCTCTACGCTCTTTCTCTCTCTCTCTCTGCATTCTTTCATCCTCTCTCTCTGCGCTCTCTCTCTCTCTCTGCGCTCTTTCTTTCTTTCTCTCTCTGCGCTCTTTCTTTCTCTCTCTCTCTGCGCTCTTTCTTTCTCTCTCTCTGCGCTCTTTCTCTCTCTCTCTGCGCTCTTTCTCTCTCTCTGCGCTCTTTCTTTCTCTCTCTCTGCGCTCTTTCTTTCTCTCTGCGCTCTTTCTTTCTCTCTGCGCACTTTCTTTCTCTCTCTCTGTGCTCTTTCTCTCTCTGCACTCTTTCTTTCTCTCTGCGCTCTCTCTCTCTGCGCTCTCTCTCTCTGCGCTTTTTCTTTCTCTCTCTGCGCTCTTTCTTTCTCTCTCTGCGCTCTTTCTTTCTCTCTCTCTGTGCTCTTTTTCTCTCTCTGCGCTCTTTCTCTCTCTCTGCGCTCTTTCTTTCTCTCTCTGTGCTCTTTCTTTCTCTCTCTGCGCTCTTTCTTTCTCTCTCTCTCTGCGCTCTTTCTTCCTCTCTCTCTCTCTGCGCTCTTTCTTTCTCTGCGCTCTTTCTCTCTCTCTGCACTCTTTCTCTCTGGGCTCTCTCTCTGTCTGCGCTCTCTCTCTCTCTGCTCTCTTTCTTTCTCTTTCTCTCTGCGCTCTTTCTCTCTCTCTCTACGCTCTTTCTCTCTCTCTCTGCGTTCTTTCATCCTCTCTCTCTGCGCTCTCTCTCTCTGCGCTCTTTCTTTCTTTCTCTCTCTGCGCTCTTTCTTTCTCTCTCTCTCTGCGCTCTTTCTTTCTCTCTCTCTGCGCTCTTTCTTTCTCTCTCTGCGCTCTTTCTCTCCCTCTCTGCGCTCTTTCTCTCTCTCTCTGCGCTCTTTCTTTCTCTCTCTGCGCTCTTTCTCTCTCTCTCTGCGCTCTTTCTTTCTCTCTCTCTGCGCTCTTTCTTTCTCTCTCTGCGCTCTTTCTCTCTCTCTCTGCGCTCTTTCTCTCTCTCTCTGCGCTCTTTCTTTCTCTCTCTGCGCTCTTTCTCTCTCTCTCTGCGCTCTTTCTCTCTCTCTGCGCTCTTTCTTTCTCTCTGCGCTCTTTCTTTCTCTCTCTCTCTGCGCTCTTTCTTTCTCTCTCTCTGCGCTCTTTCTTTCTCTCTCTGCGCTCTTTCTCTCCCTCTCTGCGCTCTTTCTCTCTCTCTCTGCGCTCTTTCTTTCTCTCTCTGCGCTCTTTCTCTCTCTCTCTGCGCTCTTTCTTTCTCTCTCTCTGCGCTCTTTCTTTCTCTCTCTGCGCTCTTTCTCTCTCTCTCTGCGCTCTTTCTCTCTCTCTCTGCGCTCTTTCTTTCTCTCTCTGCGCTCTTTCTCTCTCTCTCTGCGCTCTTTCTCTCTCTCTGCGCTCTTTCTTTCTCTCTGCGCTCTTTCTTTCTCTCTCTCTGCGCTCTTTCTTTCTCTCTGCGCTCTTTCTTTCTCTCTGCGCACTTTCTTTCTCTCTCTCTGTGCTCTTTCTCTCTCTGCGCTCTTTCTTTCTCTCTGTGCTCTCTCTCTCTGCGCTCTCTCTCTCTGCGCTTTTTCTTTCTCTCTCTGTGCTCTTTCTTTCTCTCTCTGCGCTCTTTCTTTCTCTCTCTCTGTGCTCTTTTTCTCTCTCTGCGCTCTTTCTCTCTCTCTGCGCTCTTTCTTTCTCTCTCTGTGCTCTTTCTTTCTCTCTCTGCGCTCTTTCTTTCTCTCTCTCTCTGCGCTCTTTCTTCCTCTCTTTCTCTCTCTGCGCTCTTTCTTTCCCTGTGCTCTTTCTCTCTCTCTGCGCTCTTTCTTTCTCTCTCTCTGTGCTCTCTCTCTTTCTCTGCACTCTCTCTCTCTGGGCTCTCTCTCTGTCTGCGCTCTCTCTCTCTCTCTGCTCTCTTTCTTTCTCTTTCTCTCTGCGCTCTTTTTCTCTCTCTCTACGCTCTTTCTCTCTCTCTCTCTGCATTCTTTCATCCTCTCTCTCTGCGCTCTCTCTCTCTCTCTGCGCTCTTTCTTTCTTTCTCTCTCTGCACTCTTTCTTTCTCTCTCTCTCTGCGCTCTTTCTTTCTCTCTCTCTGCGCTCTTTCTCTCTCTCTCTGCGCTCTTTCTCTCTCTCTGCGCTCTTTCTTTCTCTCTCTCTGCGCTCTTTCTTTCTCTCTGCGCTCTTTCTTTCTCTCTGCGCACTTTCTTTCTCTCTCTCTGTGCTCTTTCTCTCTCTGCACTCTTTCTTTCTCTCTGCGCTCTCTCTCTCTGCGCTCTCTCTCTCTGCGCTTTTTCTTTCTCTCTCTGCGCTCTTTCTTTCTCTCTCTGCGCTCTTTCTTTCTCTCTCTCTGTGCTCTTTTTCTCTCTCTGCGCTCTTTCTCTCTCTCTGCGCTCTTTCTTTCTCTCTCTGTGCTCTTTCTTTCTCTCTCTGCGCTCTTTCTTTCTCTCTCTCTCTGCGCTCTTTCTTCCTCTCTCTCTCTCTGCGCTCTTTCTTTCTCTGCGCTCTTTCTCTCTCTCTGCACTCTTTCTCTCTGGGCTCTCTCTCTGTCTGCGCTCTCTCTCTCTCTGCTCTCTTTCTTTCTCTTTCTCTCTGCGCTCTTTCTCTCTCTCTCTACGCTCTTTCTCTCTCTCTCTGCGTTCTTTCATCCTCTCTCTCTGCGCTCTCTCTCTCTGCGCTCTTTCTTTCTTTCTCTCTCTGCGCTCTTTCTTTCTCTCTCTCTCTGCGCTCTTTCTTTCTCTCTCTCTGCGCTCTTTCTTTCTCTCTCTGCGCTCTTTCTCTCTCTCTCTGCGCTCTTTCTCTCTCTCTCTGCGCTCTTTCTTTCTCTCTCTGCGCTCTTTCTCTCTCTCTCTGCGCTCTTTCTTTCTCTCTCTCTGCGCTCTTTCTCTCTGCGCTCTTTCTTTCTCTCTCTGCGCTCTTTCTCTCTCTCTGCGCTCTTTCTTTCTCTCTCAATCTGCACTCTCTCTCTCTGCGCTCTCTTTGCACTCTTTCTCTCTCTCTGCGCTCTTTCTTTCTCTCTCTCTGCACTCTTTCATTCTCTCTCTGTGCTCTTTCTCTCTCTCTGCACTCTTTCTTTCTCTCTCTGCGCTCTTTCTTTCTCTCTCTCAGCGCTCTTTCTCTCTCTCTCTGCGCTCTTTCTCTCTCTCTGCGCTCTTTCTTTCTCTCTCTGCGCTCTTTCTTTCTCTCTCTATGCTCTCTCTCTCTCTCTGCGCTCTCTCTCTCTCTCTCTCTGCGCTCTCTCTCTCTCTCTGCACTCTCTCTCTGTCTGTGCTCTCTCTCTCTCTCTCTCTGCGCTCTTTCTTCCTCTGTCTCTGCTCTCTCTCTCTCTCTCTCTCTCTCTGCACTCTTTCTCTCTCTCTCTCTGCGCTATTTCTCTCTCTCTCTCTGCTCATTCTCTCTTTCTCTGCGCTTTTTCTTTCTCTCTCTGCGCTCTTTCTTTCTCTCTCTCTGCGCTCTTTCTTTCTCTCTCTCTGCGCTCTTTGTTTCTCTCTCTCTGCGCTCTTTCTTTCACTCTCTCTGCGCTCTTTCTTTCTCTCTGCGCTCTTTCTTTCTCTCTGCACACTTTCTTTCTCTCTCTCTGCGCTCTTTCTCTCTCTGCGTTCTTTCTTTCTCTCTGCGCTCTCTCTCTCTGCGCTCTCTCTCTGCGCTTTTTCTTTCTCTCTCTGCGCTCTTTCTTTCTCTCTCTGCGCTCTTTCTTTCTCTCTCTCTGTGCTCTTTTTCTCTCTCTGTGCTCTTTCTCTCTCTCTGCGCTCTTTCTCTCTCTGTGTGCTCTTTTTCTCTCTCTGCGCTCTTTCTCTCTCTCTGCGCTCTTTCTTTCTCTCTCTGTGCTCTTTCTTTCTCTCTCTGCGCTCTTTCTTTCTCTCTCTCTCTGCGCTCTTTCTTCCTCTCTCTCTCTCTGCGCTCTTTCTTTCTCTGCGCTCTTTCTCTCTCTCTGCGCTCTTTCTTTCTCTCTCTCTGCGCTCTCTCTCTCTGCGCTTTCTCTCTCTGGGCTCTCTCTCTGTCTGCGCTCTCTCTCTCTCTGCTCTCTTTCTTTCTCTCTCTCTGCGCTCTTTCTTTCTCTCTGCGCTCTTTCTTTCTCTCTGCGCACTTTCTTTCTCTCTCTGTGTGCTCTTTCTCTCTCTGCGCTCTTTCTTTCTCTCTGCGCTCTCTCTCTCTGCGCTCTCTCTCTGCGCTTTTTCTTTCTCTCTCTGCGCTCTTTCTTTCTCTCTGTGCACTTTCTTTCTCTCTCTTTGTGCTCTTTCTCTCTCTGCGCTCTTTCTTTCTCTCTCTCTCTGCGCTCTTTCTTTCTCTCTCTCTGCGCTCTTTCTCTCTCTCTCTGCGCTCTTTCTCTCTCTCTCTGCGCTCTTTCTCTCTCTCTCTGCGCTCTTTCTTTCTCTCTCTGTGCTCTTTCTCTCTCTCTCTGCGCTCTTTCTCTCTCTCTGCGCTCTTTCTTTCTCTCTCTCTGCGCTCTTTCTTTCTCTCTCTCTGCGCTCTTTCTTTCTCTCTGCGCTCTTTCTTTCTCTCTGCGCACTTTCTTTCTCTCTCTCTGTGCTCTTTCTCTCTCTGCGCTCTTTCTTTCTCTCTGCGCTCTCTCTCTGCGCTCTCTCTCTCTGCGCTTTTTCTTTCTCTCTCTGCGCTCTTTCTTTCTCTCTCTGCGCTCTTTCTTTCTCTCTCTCTGTGCTCTTTTTCTCTCTCTGCGCTCTTTCTCTCTCTCTGCGCTCTTTCTTTCTCTCTCTGTGCTCTTTCTTTCTCTCTCTGCGCTCTTTCTTTCTCTCTCTCTCTGCGCTCTTTCTTCCTCTCTCTCTCTCTGCGCTCTTTCTTTCTCTGCGCTCTTTCTCTCTCTCTGCACTCTTTCTTTCTCTCTCTCTGCGCTCTCTCTCTCTCTGCACTCTCTCTCTCTGGGCTCTCTCTCTGTCTGCGCTCTCTCTGCTCTCTCTCTGCTCTCTTTCTTTCTCTTTCTCTCTGCGCTCTTTCTCTCTCTCTCTACGCTCTTTCTCTCTCTCTCTGCGTTCTTTCATCCTCTCTCTCTGCGCTCTCTCTCTCTCTCTCTCTGCGCTCTTTCTTTCTTTCTCTCTCTGCGCTCTTTCTTTCTCTCTCTCTCTGCGCTTTTTCTTTCTCTCTCTGCGCTCTTTCTTTCTCTCTCTGCGCTCTTTCTTTCTCTCTCTCTGTGCTCTTTTTCTCTCTCTGCGCTCTTTCTCTCTCTCTGCGCTCTTTCTTTCTCTCTCTGTGCTCTTTCTTTCTCTCTCTGCACTCTTTCTTTCTCTCTCTCTCTGCGCTCTTTCTTTCTCTCTCTCTCTGTGCTCTTTCTTCCTCTCTCTCTCTCTGCGCTCTTTCTTTCTCTCTCTCTGCGCTCTTTCTCTCTCTCTCTGCGCTCTTTCTCTCTCTCTCTCTGCGCTCTTTCTCTCTCTCTCTGCGCTCTTTCTTTCTCTCTCTGCGCTCTTTCTTTCTCTCTCTCTGCGCTCTTTCTCTCTCTCTCTGCGCTCTTTCTCTCTCTCTCTGCGCTCTTTCTCTCTCTCTCTGCGCTCTTTCTTTCTCTCTCTGCGCTCTTTCTTCCTCTCTCTCTCTCTGCGCTCTTTCTTTCTCTGCGTTCTTTCTCTCTCTCTGCGCTCTTTCTTTCTCTCTCTCTGCGCTCTCTCTCTCTGCGCTTTCTCTCTCTGGGCTCTCTCTCTGTCTGCGCTCTCTCTCTCTCTCTCTGCGCTCTTTCTTTCTCTTTCTCTCTGCGCTCTTTCTCTCTCTCTCTACGCTCTTTCTCTCTCTCTCTGCGTTCTTTCATCCTCTCTCTCTGCGCTCTCTCTCTCTCTCTGCGTTCTTTCTTTCTTTCTCTCTCTGCGCTCTTTCTTTCTCTCTCTCTCTGCGCTCTTTCTTTCTCTCTCTCTGCGCTCTTTCTCTCTCTCTCTGCGCTCTTTCTCTCTCTCTCTGCGCTCTTTCTCTCTCTCTCTGCGCTCTTTCTCTCTCTCTGCGCTCTTTCTTTCTCTCTCTCTGCGCTCTTTCTTTCTCTCTGCGCTCTTTCTTTCTCTCTGCGCACTTTCTTTCTCTCTCTCTGTGCTCTTTCTCTCTCTGCACTCTTTCTTTCTCTCTGCGCTCTCTCTCTCTGCGCTCTCTCTCTCTGCGCTTTTTCTTTCTCTCTCTGCGCTCTTTCTTTCTCTCTCTGCGCTCTTTCTTTCTCTCTCTCTGTGCTCTTTTTCTCTCTCTGCGCTCTTTCTCTCTCTCTGCGCTCTTTCTTTCTCTCTCTGTGCTCTTTCTTTCTCTCTCTGCGCTCTTTCTTTCTCTCTCTCTCTGCGCTCTTTCTTCCTCTCTCTCTCTCTGCGCTCTTTCTTTCTCTGCGCTCTTTCTCTCTCTCTGCACTCTTTCTCTCTGGGCTCTCTCTCTGTCTGCGCTCTCTCTCTCTCTGCTCTCTTTCTTTCTCTTTCTCTCTGCGCTCTTTCTCTCTCTCTCTACGCTCTTTCTCTCTCTCTCTGCGTTCTTTCATCCTCTCTCTCTGCGCTCTCTCTCTCTGCGCTCTTTCTTTCTTTCTCTCTCTCTCTGCGCTCTTTCTTTCTCTCTCTCTCTGCGCTCTTTCTTTCTCTCTCTCTGCGCTCTTTCTTTCTCTCTCTGCGCTCTTTCTCTCTCTCTCTGCGCTCTTTCTCTCTCTCTCTGCGCTCTTTCTTTCTCTCTCTGCGCTCTTTCTCTCTCTCTCTGCGCTCTTTCTTTCTCTCTCTCTGCGCTCTTTCTCTCTGCGCTCTTTCTTTCTCTCTCTGCGCTCTTTCTCTCTCTCTGCGCTCTTTCTTTCTCTCTCAATCTGCACTCTCTCTCTCTGCGCTCTCTTTGCACTCTTTCTCTCTCTCTGCGCTCTTTCTTTCTCTCTCTCTGCACTCTTTCATTCTCTCTCTGTGCTCTTTCTCTCTCTCTGCACTCTTTCTTTCTCTCTTTGCGCTCTTTCTTTCTCTCTCTCAGCACTCTTTCTCTCTCTCTCTGCGCTCTTTCTCTCTCTCTGCGCTCTTTCTTTCTCTCTCTGCGCTCTTTCTTTCTCTCTCTATGCTCTCTCTCTCTCTCTGCGCTCTCTCTCTCTCTCTCTGCGCTCTCTCTCTCTCTCTGCACTCTCTCTCTGTCTGTGCTCTCTCTCTCTCTCTCTCTGCGCTCTTTCTTCCTCTGTCTCTGCTCTCTCTCTCTCTCTCTCTCTGCACTCTTTCTCTCTCTCTCTCTGCGCTATTTCTCTCTCTCTCTCTGCTCATTCTCTCTTTCTCTGCGCTCTTTCTTTCTCTCTCTGCGCTCTTTCTTTCTCTCTCTCTGCGCTCTTTCTTTCTCTCTCTCTGCACTCTTTGTTTCTCTCTCTCTGCGCTCTTTCTTTCACTCTCTCTGCGCTCTTTCTTTCTCTCTGCGCTCTTTCTTTCTCTCTGCACACTTTCTTTTTCTCTCTCTGCGCTCTTTCTCTCTCTGCGTTCTTTCTTTCTCTCTGCGCTCTCTCTCTCTGCGCTCTCTCTCTGCGCTTTTTCTTTCTCTCTCTGCGCTCTTTCTTTCTCTCTCTGCGCTCTTTCTTTCTCTCTCTCTGTGCTCTTTTTCTCTCTCTGTGCTCTTTCTCTCTCTCTGCGCTCTTTCTCTCTCTGTGTGCTCTTTTTCTCTCTCTGCGCTCTTTCTCTCTCTCTGCGCTCTTTCTTTCTCTCTCTGTGCTCTTTCTTTCTCTCTCTGCGCTCTTTCTTTCTCTCTCTCTCTGCGCTCTTTCTTCCTCTCTCTCTCTCTGCGCTCTTTCTTTCTCTGCGCTCTTTCTCTCTCTCTGCGCTCTTTCTTTCTCTCTCTCTGCGCTCTCTCTCTCTGCGCTTTCTCTCTCTGGGCTCTCTCTCTGTCTGCGCTCTCTCTCTCTCTGCTCTCTTTCTTTCTCTCTCTCTGCGCTCTTTCTTTCTCTCTGCGCTCTTTCTTTCTCTCTGCGCACTTTCTTTCTCTCTGTGTGTGCTCTTTCTCTCTCTGCGCTCTTTCTTTCTCTCTGCGCTCTCTCTCTCTGCGCTCTCTCTCTCTGCGCTTTTTCTTTCTCTCTCTGCGCTCTTTCTTTCTCTCTGTGCACTTTCTTTCTCTCTCTTTGTGCTCTTTCTCTCTCTGCGCTCTTTCTTTCTCTCTCTCTCTGCGCTCTTTCTTTCTCTCTCTCTGCGCTCTTTCTCTCTCTCTCTGCGCTCTTTCTCTCTCTCTCTGCGCTCTTTCTCTCTCTCTCTGCGCTCTTTCTTTCTCTCTCTGTGCTCTTTCTCTCTCTCTCTGCGCTCTTTCTCTCTCTCTGCGCTCTTTCTTTCTCTCTCTCTGCGCTCTTTCTTTCTCTCTCTCTGCGCTCTTTCTTTCTCTCTGCGCTCTTTCTTTCTCTCTGCGCACTTTCTTTCTCTCTCTCTGTGCTCTTTCTCTCTCTGCGCTCTTTCTTTCTCTCTGCGCTCTCTCTCTGCGCTCTCTCTCTCTGCGCTTTTTCTTTCTCTCTCTGCGCTCTTTCTTTCTCTCTCTGCGCTCTTTCTTTCTCTCTCTCTGTGCTCTTTTTCTCTCTCTGCGCTCTTTCTCTCTCTCTGCGCTCTTTCTTTCTCTCTCTGTGCTCTTTCTTTCTCTCTCTGCGCTCTTTCTTTCTCTCTCTCTCTGCGCTCTTTCTTCCTCTCTCTCTCTCTGCGCTCTTTCTTTCTCTGCGCTCTTTCTCTCTCTCTGCACTCTTTCTTTCTCTCTCTCTGCGCTCTCTCTCTCTCTGCACTCTCTCTCTCTCTGCACTCTCTCTCTCTGGGCTCTCTCTCTGTCTGCGCTCTCTCTGCTCTCTCTCTGCTCTCTTTCTTTCTCTTTCTCTCTGCGCTCTTTCTCTCTCTCTCTACGCTCTTTCTCTCTCTCTCTGCGTTCTTTCATCCTCTCTCTCTGCGCTCTCTCTCTCTCTCTGCGCTCTTTCTTTCTTTCTCTCTCTGCGCTCTTTCTTTCTCTCTCTCTCTGCGCTTTTTCTTTCTCTCTCTGCGCTCTTTCTTTCTCTCTCTGCGCTCTTTCTTTCTCTCTCTCTGTGCTCTTTTTCTCTCTCTGCGCTCTTTCTCTCTCTCTGCGCTCTTTCTTTCTCTCTCTGTGCTCTTTCTTTCTCTCTCTGCACTCTTTCTTTCTCTCTCTCTCTGCGCTCTTTCTTTCTCTCTCTCTCTGTGCTCTTTCTTCCTCTCTCTCTCTCTGCGCTCTTTCTTTCTCTCTCTCTGCGCTCTTTCTCTCTCTCTCTGCGCTCTTTCTCTCTCTCTCTGCGCTCTTTCTCTCTCTCTCTGCGCTCTTTCTTTCTCTCTCTGCGCTCTTTCTTTCTCTCTCTCTGCGCTCTTTCTCTCTCTCTCTGCGCTCTTTCTCTCTCTCTCTGCGCTCTTTCTCTCTCTCTCTGCGCTCTTTCTTTCTCTCTCTGCGCTCTTTCTTCCTCTCTCTCTCTCTGCGCTCTTTCTTTCTCTGCGTTCTTTCTCTCTCTCTGCGCTCTTTCTTTCTCTCTCTCTGCGCTCTCTCTCTCTGCGCTTTCTCTCTCTGGGCTCTCTCTCTGTCTGCGCTCTCTCTCTCTCTCTCTGCGCTCTTTCTTTCTCTTTCTCTCTGCGCTCTTTCTCTCTCTCTCTACGCTCTTTCTCTCTCTCTCTGCGTTCTTTCATCCTCTCTCTCTGCGCTCTCTCTCTCTCTCTGCGTTCTTTCTTTCTTTCTCTCTCTGCGCTCTTTCTTTCTCTCTCTCTCTGCACTCTTTCTTTCTCTCTCTCTGCGCTCTTTCTCTCTCTCTCTGCGCTCTTTCTCTCTCTCTCTGCGCTCTTTCTCTCTCTCTCTGCGCTCTTTCTTTCTCTCTCTGCGCTCTTTCTCTCTCTCTCTGCGCTCTTTCTCTCTCTCTGCGCTCTTTCTTTCTCTCTGCGCTCTTTCTTTCTCTCTCTCTGCGCTCTTTCTTTCTCTCTGCGCTCTTTCTTTCTCTCTGCGCACTTTCTTTCTCTCTCTCTGTGCTCTTTCTCTCTCTGCGCTCTTTCTTTCTCTCTGTGCTCTCTCTCTCTGCGCTCTCTCTCTCTGCGCTTTTTCTTTCTCTCTCTGCGCTCTTTCTTTCTCTCTCTGCGCTCTTTCTTTCTCTCTCTCTGTGCTCTTTTTCTCTCTCTGCGCTCTTTCTCTCTCTCTGCGCTCTTTCTTTCTCTCTCTGTGCTCTTTCTTTCTCTCTCTGCGCTCTTTCTTTCTCTCTCTCTCTGCGCTCTTTCTTCCTCTCTTTCTCTCTCTGCGCTCTTTCTTTCTCTGCGCTCTTTCTCTCTCTCTGCGCTCTTTCTTTCTCTCTCTCTGTGCTCTCTCTCTTTCTCTGCACTCTCTCTCTCTGGGCTCTCTCTCTGTCTGCGCTCTCTCTCTCTCTCTGCTCTCTTTCTTTCTCTTTCTCTCTGCGCTCTTTTTCTCTCTCTCTACGCTCTTTCTCTCTCTCTCTCTGCATTCTTTCATCCTCTCTCTCTGCGCTCTCTCTCTCTCTCTGCGCTCTTTCTTTCTTTCTCTCTCTGCGCTCTTTCTTTCTCTCTCTCTCTGCGCTCTTTCTTTCTCTCTCTCTGCGCTCTTTCTCTCTCTCTCTGCGCTCTTTCTCTCTCTCTGCGCTCTTTCTTTCTCTCTCTCTGCGCTCTTTCTTTCTCTCTGCGCTCTTTCTTTCTCTCTGAGCACTTTCTTTCTCTCTCTCTGTGCTCTTTCTCTCTCTGCACTCTTTCTTTCTCTCTGCGCTCTCTCTCTCTGCGCTCTCTCTCTCTGCGCTTTTTCTTTCTCTCTCTGCGCTCTTTCTTTCTCTCTCTGCGCTCTTTCTTTCTCTCTCTCTGTGCTCTTTTTCTCTCTCTGCGCTCTTTCTCTCTCTCTGCGCTCTTTCTTTCTCTCTCTGTGCTCTTTCTTTCTCTCTCTGCGCTCTTTCTTTCTCTCTCTCTCTGCGCTCTTTCTTCCTCTCTCTCTCTCTGCGCTCTTTCTTTCTCTGCGCTCTTTCTCTCTCTCTGCACTCTTTCTCTCTGGGCTCTCTCTCTGTCTGCGCTCTCTCTCTCTCTGCTCTCTTTCTTTCTCTTTCTCTCTGCGCTCTTTCTCTCTCTCTCTACGCTCTTTCTCTCTCTCTCTGCATTCTTTCATCCTCTCTCTCTGCGCTCTCTCTCTCTGCGCTCTTTCTTTCTTTCTCTCTCTGCGCTCTTTCTTTCTCTCTCTCTCTGCGCTCTTTCTTTCTCTCTCTCTGCGCTCTTTCTTTCTCTCTCTGCGCTCTTTCTCTCTCTCTCTGCGCTCTTTCTCTCTCTCTCTGCGCTCTTTCTTTCTCTCTCTGCGCTCTTTCTCTCTCTCTCTGCGCTCTTTCTTTCTCTCTCTCTGCGCTCTTTCTCTCTGCGCTCTTTCTTTCTCTCTCTGCGCTCTTTCTCTCTCTCTGCGCTCTTTCTTTCTCTCTCAATCTGCACTCTCTCTCTCTGCGCTCTCTTTGCACTCTTTCTCTCTCTCTGCGCTCTTTCTTTTTCTCTCTCTGCACTCTTTCATTCTCTCTCTGTGCTCTTTCTCTCTCTCTGCACTCTTTCTTTCTCTCTCTGCGCTCTTTCTTTCTCTCTCTCAGCGCTCTTTCTCTCTCTCTCTGCGCTCTTTCTCTCTCTCTGCGCTCTTTCTTTCTCTCTCTGCGCTCTTTCTTTCTCTCTCTATGCTCTCTCTATCTCTCTGCGCTCTCTCTCTCTCTCTCTCTGCGCTCTCTCTCTCTCTCTGCACTCTCTCTCTGTCTGTGCTCTCTCTCTCTCTCTCTCTGCGCTCTTTCTTCCTCTGTCTCTGCTCTCTCTCTCTCTCTCTCTCTCTGCACTCTTTCTCTCTCTCTCTCTGCGCTATTTCTCTCTCTCTCTCTGCTCATTCTCTCTTTCTCTGCGCTCTTTCTTTCTCTCTCTGCGCTCTTTCTTTCTCTCTCTCTGCGCTCTTTCTTTCTCTCTCTCTGCGCTCTTTGTTTCTCTCTCTCTGCGCTCTTTCTTTCACTCTCTCTGCGCTCTTTCTTTCTCTCTGCGCTCTTTCTTTCTCTCTGCACACTTTCTTTCTCTCTCTCTGCGCTCTTTCTCTCTCTGCGTTCTTTCTTTCTCTCTGCGCTCTCTCTCTCTGCGCTCTCTCTCTGCGCTTTTTCTTTCTCTCTCTGCGCTCTTTCTTTCTCTCTCTGCGCTCTTTCTTTCTCTCTCTCTGTGCTCTTTTTCTCTCTCTGTGCTCTTTCTCTCTCTCTGCGCTCTTTCTCTCTCTGTGTGCTCTTTTTCTCTCTCTGCGCTCTTTCTCTCTCTCTGCGCTCTTTCTTTCTCTCTCTGTGCTCTTTCTTTCTCTCTCTGCGCTCTTTCTTTCTCTCTCTCTCTGCGCTCTTTCTTCCTCTCTCTCTCTCTGCGCTCTTTCTTTCTCTGCGCTCTTTCTCTCTCTCTGCGCTCTTTCTTTCTCTCTCTCTGCGCTCTCTCTCTCTGCGCTTTCTCTCTCTGGGCTCTCTCTCTGTCTGCGCTCTCTCTCTCTGCTCTCTTTCTTTCTCTCTCTCTGCGCTCTTTCTTTCTCTCTGCGCTCTTTCTTTCTCTCTGCGCACTTTCTTTCTCTCTCTGTGTGCTCTTTCTCTCTCTCTGCGCTCTTTCTTTCTCTCTGCGCTCTCTCTCTCTGCGCTCTCTCTCTCTGCGCTTTTTCTTTCTCTCTCTGCGCTCTTTCTTTCTCTCTGTGCACTTTCTTTCTCTCTCTTTGTGCTCTTTCTCTCTCTGCGCTCTTTCTTTCTCTCTCTCTCTGCGCTCTTTCTTTCTCTCTCTCTGCGCTCTTTCTCTCTCTCTCTGCGCTCTTTCTCTCTCTCTCTGCGCTCTTTCTCTCTCTCTGCGCTCTTTCTTTCTCTCTCTGTGCTCTTTCTCTCTCTCTCTGCGCTCTTTCTCTCTCTCTGCGCTCTTTCTTTCTCTCTCTCTGCGCTCTTTCTTTCTCTCTCTCTGCGCTCTTTCTTTCTCTCTGCGCTCTTTCTTTCTCTCTGCGCACTTTCTTTCTCTCTCTCTGTGCTCTTTCTCTCTCTGCGCTCTTTCTTTCTCTCTGCGCTCTCTCTCTGCGCTCTCTCTCTCTGCGCTTTTTCTTTCTCTCTCTGCGCTCTTTCTTTCTCTCTCTGCGCTCTTTCTTTCTCTCTCTCTGTGCTCTTTTTCTCTCTCTGCGCTCTTTCTCTCTCTCTGCGCTCTTTCTTTCTCTCTCTGTGCTCTTTCTTTCTCTCTCTGCGCTCTTTCTTTCTCTCTCTCTCTGCGCTCTTTCTTCCTCTCTCTCTCTCTGCGCTCTTTCTTTCTCTGCGCTCTTTCTCTCTCTCTGCACTCTTTCTTTCTCTCTCTCTGCGCTCTCTCTCTCTCTCTGCACTCTCTCTCTCTGGGCTCTCTCTCTGTCTGCACTCTCTCTGCTCTTTCTCTGCTCTCTTTCTTTCTCTTTCTCTCTGCGCTCTTTCTCTCTCTCTCTACGCTCTTTCTCTCTCTCTCTGCGTTCTTTCATCCTCTCTCTCTGCGCTCTCTCTCTCTCTCTGCGCTCTTTCTTTCTTTCTCTCTCTGCGCTCTTTCTTTCTCTCTCTCTCTGCGCTTTTTCTTTCTCTCTCTGCGCTCTTTCTTTCTCTCTCTGTGCTCTTTCTTTCTCTCTCTGCGCTCTTTCTTTCTCTCTCTCTCTGCGCTCTTTCTTCCTCTCTCTCTCTCTGCGCTCTTTCTTTCTCTGCGCTCTTTCTCTCTCTCTGCTCTCTTTCTTTCTCTCTCTCTGCGCTCTTTCTTTCTCTCTGCGCTCTTTCTTTCTCTCTGCGCACTTTCTTTCTCTCTCTGTGTGCTCTTTCTCTCTCTGCGCTCTTTCTTTCTCTCTGCGCTCTCTCTCTCTGCGCTCTCTCTCTCTGCGCTTTTTCTTTCTCTCTCTGCGCTCTTTCTTTCTCTCTGTGCACTTTCTTTCTCTCTCTTTGTGCTCTTTCTCTCTCTGCGCTCTTTCTTTCTCTCTCTCTCTGCGCTCTTTCTTTCTCTCTCTCTGCGCTCTTTCTCTCTCTCTCTGCGCTCTTTCTCTCTCTCTCTGCGCTCTTTCTCTCTCTCTCTGCGCTCTTTCTTTCTCTCTCTGTGCTCTTTCTCTCTCTCTCTGCGCTCTTTCTCTCTCTCTGCGCTCTTTCTTTCTCTCTCTCTGCGCTCTTTCTTTCTCTCTCTCTGCGCTCTTTCTTTCTCTCTGCGCTCTTTCTTTCTCTCTGCGCACTTTCTTTCTCTCTCTCTGTGCTCTTTCTCTCTCTGCGCTCTTTCTTTCTCTCTGCGCTCTCTCTCTGCGCTCTCTCTCTCTGCGCTTTTTCTTTCTCTCTCTGCGCTCTTTCTTTCTCTCTCTGCGCTCTTTCTTTCTCTCTCTCTGTGCTCTTTTTCTCTCTCTGCGCTCTTTCTCTCTCTCTGCGCTCTTTCTTTCTCTCTCTGTGCTCTTTCTTTCTCTCTCTGCGCTCTTTCTTTCTCTCTCTCTCTGCGCTCTTTCTTCCTCTCTCTCTCTCTGCGCTCTTTCTTTCTCTGCGCTCTTTCTCTCTCTCTGCACTCTTTCTTTCTCTCTCTCTGCGCTCTCTCTCTCTCTGCACTCTCTCTCTCTGGGCTCTCTCTTTGTCTGCGCTCTCTCTGCTCTCTCTCTGCTCTCTTTCTTTCTCTTTCTCTCTGCGCTCTTTCTCTCTCTCTCTACGCTCTTTCTCTCTCTCTCTGCGTTCTTTCATCCTCTCTCTCTGCGCTCTCTCTCTCTCTCTGCGCTCTTTCTTTCTTTCTCTCTCTGCGCTCTTTCTTTCTCTCTCTCTCTGCGCTTTTTCTTTCTCTCTCTGCGCTCTTTCTTTCTCTCTCTGCGCTCTTTCTTTCTCTCTCTCTGTGCTCTTTTTCTCTCTCTGCGCTCTTTCTCTCTCTCTGCGCTCTTTCTTTCTCTCTCTGTGCTCTTTCTTTCTCTCTCTGCACTCTTTCTTTCTCTCTCTCTCTGCGCTCTTTCTTTCTCTCTCTCTCTCTGTGCTCTTTCTTCCTCTCTCTCTCTCTGCGCTCTTTCTTTCTCTCTCTCTGCGCTCTTTCTCTCTCTCTCTGCGCTCTTTCTCTCTCTCTCTGCGCTCTTTCTCTCTCTCTCTGCGCTCTTTCTTTCTCTCTGTGCGCTCTTTCTTTCTCTCTCTCTGCGCTCTTTCTCTCTCTCTCTGCGCTCTTTCTCTCTCTCTCTGCGCTCTTTCTCTCTCTCTCTGCGCTCTTTCTTTCTCTCTCTGCGCTCTTTCTTCCTCTCTCTCTCTCTGCGCTCTTTCTTTCTCTGCGTTCTTTCTCTCTCTCTGCGCTCTTTCTTTCTCTCTCTCTGCGCTCTCTCTCTCTGCGCTTTCTCTCTCTGGGCTCTCTCTCTGTCTGCGCTCTCTCTCTCTCTCTCTGCGCTCTTTCTTTCTCTTTCTCTCTGCGCTCTTTCTCTCTCTCTCTACGCTCTTTCTCTCTCTCTCTGCGTTCTTTCATCCTCTCTCTCTGCGCTCTCTCTCTCTCTCTGCGTTCTTTCTTTCTTTCTCTCTCTGCGCTCTTTCTTTCTCTCTCTCTCTGCGCTCCTTCTTTCTCTCTCTCTGCGCTCTTTCTCTCTCTCTCTGCGCTCTTTCTCTCTCTCTCTGCGCTCTTTCTCTCTCTCTCTGCGCTCTTTCTTTCTCTCTCTGCGCTCTTTCTCTCTCTCTCTGCGCTCTTTCTCTCTCTCTGCGCTCTTTCTTTCTCTCTGCGCTCTTTCTTTCTCTCTCTCTGCGCTCTTTCTTTCTCTCTGCGCTCTTTCTTTCTCTCTGCGCACTTTCTTTCTCTCTCTCTGTGCTCTTTCTCTCTCTGCGCTCTTTCTTTCTCTCTGTGCTCTCTCTCTCTGCGCTCTCTCTCTCTGCGCTTTTTCTTTCTCTCTCTGCGCTCTTTCTTTCTCTCTCTGCGCTCTTTCTTTCTCTCTCTCTGTGCTCTTTTTCTCTCTCTGCGCTCTTTCTCTCTCTCTGCGCTCTTTCTTTCTCTCTCTGTGCTCTTTCTTTCTCTCTCTGCGCTCTTTCTTTCTCTCTCTCTCTGCGCTCTTTCTTCCTCTCTTTCTCTCTCTGCGCTCTTTCTTTCTCTGCGCTCTTTCTCTCTCTCTGCGCTCTTTCTTTCTCTCTCTCTGTGCTCTCTCTCTTTCTCTGCACTCTCTCTCTCTGGGCTCTCTCTCTGTCTGCGCTCTCTCTCTCTCTCTGCTCTCTTTCTTTCTCTTTCTCTCTGCGCTCTTTTTCTCTCTCTCTACGCTCTTTCTCTCTCTCTCTCTGCATTCTTTCATCCTCTCTCTCTGCGCTCTCTCTCTCTCTCTGCGCTCTTTCTTTCTTTCTCTCTCTGCGCTCTTTCTTTCTCTCTCTCTCTGCGCTCTTTCTTTCTCTCTCTCTGCGCTCTTTCTCTCTCTCTCTGCGCTCTTTCTCTCTCTCTGCGCTCTTTCTTTCTCTCTCTCTGCGCTCTTTCTTTCTCTCTGCGCTCTTTCTTTCTCTCTGCGCACTTTCTTTCTCTCTCTCTGTGCTCTTTCTCTCTCTGCACTCTTTCTTTCTCTCTGCGCTCTCTCTCTCTCTGCGCTCTCTCTCTCTGCGCTTTTTCTTTCTCTCTCTGCGCTCTTTCTTTCTCTCTCTGCGCTCTTTCTTTCTCTCTCTCTGTGCTCTTTTTCTCTCTCTGCGCTCTTTCTCTCTCTCTGCGCTCTTTCTTTCTCTCTCTGTGCTCTTTCTTTCTCTCTCTGCGCTCTTTCTTTCTCTCTCTCTCTGCGCTCTTTCTTCCTCTCTCTCTCTCTGCGCTCTTTCTTTCTCTGCGCTCTTTCTCTCTCTCTGCACTCTTTCTCTCTGGGCTCTCTCTCTGTCTGCGCTCTCTCTCTCTGCTCTCTTTCTTTCTCTTTCTCTCTGCGCTCTTTCTCTCTCTCTCTACGCTCTTTCTCTCTCTCTCTGCGTTCTTTCATCCTCTCTCTCTGCGCTCTCTCTCTCTGCGCTCTTTCTTTCTTTCTCTCTCTGCGCTCTTTCTTTCTCTCTCTCTCTGCGCTCTTTCTTTCTCTCTCTCTGCGCTCTTTCTTTCTCTCTCTGCGCTCTTTCTCTCTCTCTCTGCGCTCTTTCTCTCTCTCTCTGCGCTCTTTCTTTCTCTCTCTGCGCTCTTTCTCTCTCTCTCTGCGCTCTTTCTTTCTCTCTCTCTGCGCTCTTTCTCTCTGCGCTCTTTCTTTCTCTCTCTGCGCTCTTTCTCTCTCTCTGCGCTCTTTCTTTCTCTCTCAATCTGCACTCTCTCTCTCTGCGCTCTCTTTGCACTCTTTCTCTCTCTCTGCGCTCTTTCTTTCTCTCTCTCTGCACTCTTTCTTTCTCTCTCTCTGCACTCTTTCATTCTCTCTCTGTGCTCTTTCTCTCTCTCTGCACTCTTTCTTTCTCTCTCTGCGCTCTTTCTTTCTCTCTCTCAGCGCTCTTTCTCTCTCTCTCTGCGCTCTTTCTCTCTCTCTGCGCTCTTTCTTTCTCTCTCTGCGCTCTTTCTTTCTCTCTCTATGCTCTCTCTATCTCTCTGCGCTCTCTCTCTCTCTCTCTCTGCGCTCTCTCTCTCTCTCTGCACTCTCTCTCTGTCTGTGCTCTCTCTCTCTCTCTCTCTGCGCTCTTTCTTCCTCTGTCTCTGCTCTCTCTCTCTCTCTCTCTCTGCACTCTTTCTCTCTCTCTCTCTGCGCTATTTCTCTCTCTCTCTCTGCTCATTCTCTCTTTCTCTGCGCTCTTTCTTTCTCTCTCTGCGCTCTTTCTTTCTCTCTCTCTGCGCTCTTTCTTTCTCTCTCTCTGCGCTCTTTGTTTCTCTCTCTCTGCGCTCTTTCTTTCACTCTCTCTGCGCTCTTTCTTTCTCTCTGCGCTCTTTCTTTCTCTCTGCACACTTTCTTTCTCTCTCTCTGCGCTCTTTCTCTCTCTGCGTTCTTTCTTTCTCTCTGCGCTCTCTCTCTCTGCGCTCTCTCTCTGCGCTTTTTCTTTCTCTCTCTGCGCTCTTTCTTTCTCTCTCTGCGCTCTTTCTTTCTCTCTCTCTGTGCTCTTTTTCTCTCTCTGTGCTCTTTCTCTCTCTCTGCGCTCTTTCTCTCTCTGTGTGCTCTTTTTCTCTCTCTGCGCTCTTTCTCTCTCTCTGCGCTCTTTCTTTCTCTCTCTGTGCTCTTTCTTTCTCTCTCTGCGCTCTTTCTTTCTCTCTCTCTCTGCGCTCTTTCTTCCTCTCTCTCTCTCTGCGCTCTTTCTTTCTCTGCGCTCTTTCTCTCTCTCTGCGCTCTTTCTTTCTCTCTCTCTGCGCTCTCTCTCTCTGCGCTTTCTCTCTCTGGGCTCTCTCTCTGTCTGCGCTCTCTCTCTCTGCTCTCTTTCTTTCTCTCTCTCTGCGCTCTTTCTTTCTCTCTGCGCTCTTTCTTTCTCTCTGCGCACTTTCTTTCTCTCTCTGTGTGCTCTTTCTCTCTCTCTGCGCTCTTTCTTTCTCTCTGCGCTCTCTCTCTCTGCGCTCTCTCTCTCTGCGCTTTTTCTTTCTCTCTCTGCGCTCTTTCTTTCTCTCTGTGCACTTTCTTTCTCTCTCTTTGTGCTCTTTCTCTCTCTGCGCTCTTTCTTTCTCTCTCTCTCTGCGCTCTTTCTTTCTCTCTCTCTGCGCTCTTTCTCTCTCTCTCTGCGCTCTTTCTCTCTCTCTCTGCGCTCTTTCTCTCTCTCTCTGCGCTCTTTCTTTCTCTCTCTGTGCTCTTTCTCTCTCTCTCTGCGCTCTTTCTCTCTCTCTGCGCTCTTTCTTTCTCTCTCTCTGCGCTCTTTCTTTCTCTCTCTCTGCGCTCTTTCTTTCTCTCTGCGCTCTTTCTTTCTCTCTGCGCACTTTCTTTCTCTCTCTCTGTGCTCTTTCTCTCTCTGCGCTCTTTCTTTCTCTCTGCGCTCTCTCTCTGCGCTCTCTCTCTCTGCGCTTTTTCTTTCTCTCTCTGCGCTCTTTCTTTCTCTCTCTGCGCTCTTTCTTTCTCTCTCTCTGTGCTCTTTTTCTCTCTCTGCGCTCTTTCTCTCTCTCTGCGCTCTTTCTTTCTCTCTCTGTGCTCTTTCTTTCTCTCTCTGCGCTCTTTCTTTCTCTCTCTCTCTGCGCTCTTTCTTCCTCTCTCTCTCTCTGCGCTCTTTCTTTCTCTGCGCTCTTTCTCTCTCTCTGCACTCTTTCTTTCTCTCTCTCTGCGCTCTCTCTCTCTCTCTGCACTCTCTCTCTCTGGGCTCTCTCTCTGTCTGCGCTCTCTCTGCTCTTTCTCTGCTCTCTTTCTTTCTCTTTCTCTCTGCGCTCTTTCTCTCTCTCTCTACGCTCTTTCTCTCTCTCTCTGCGTTCTTTCATCCTCTCTCTCTGCGCTCTCTCTCTCTCTCTGCGCTCTTTCTTTCTTTCTCTCTCTGCGCTCTTTCTTTCTCTCTCTCTCTGCGCTTTTTCTTTCTCTCTCTGCGCTCTTTCTTTCTCTCTCTGCGCTCTTTCTTTCTCTCTCTCTGTGCTCTTTTTCTCTCTCTGCGCTCTTTCTCTCTCTCTGCGCTCTTTCTTTCTCTCTCTGTGCTCTTTCTTTCTCTCTCTGCACTCTTTCTTTCTCTCTCTCTCTGCGCTCTTTCTTTCTCTCTCTCTCTGTGCTCTTTCTTCCTCTCTCTCTCTCTGCGCTCTTTCTTTCTCTCTCTCTGCGCTCTTTCTCTCTCTCTCTGCGCTCTTTCTCTCTCTCTCTGCGCTCTTTCTCTCTCTCTCTGCGCTCTTTCTTTCTCTCTCTGCGCTCTTTCTTTCTCTCTCTCTCTGCGCTCTTTCTTTCTCTCTCTCTGCGCTCTTTCTCTCTCTCTCTGCGCTCTTTCTCTCTCTCTCTGCGCTCTTTCTCTCTCTCTCTGCGCTCTTTCTTTCTCTCTCTGCGCTCTTTCTCTCTCTCTCTGCGCTCTTTCTCTCTCTCTATGCTCTTTCTTTCTCTGCGCTTTTTCTCTCTCTCTGCGCTCTTTCTTTCTTTCTCTCTGCGCTCTCTCTCTGTCTGCGCTCTCTCTCTTCGCTCTCTCTCTCTCTGCGCTCTTTCTTTCTCTCTCTATGCTCTCTCTCTCTCTCTGCGCTCTCTCTCTCTCTCTCTGCGCTCTCTCTCTCTCTCTGCACTCTCTCTCTGTCTGTGCTCTCTCTCTCTCTCTCTCTCTCTGCGCTCTTTCTTCCTCTGTCTCTGCTCTCTCTCTCTCTCTCTCTCTCTGCACTCTTTCTCTATCTCTCGCTGCGCTATTTCTCTCTCTCTCTGCGCTCTTTCTCTCTCTCTCTGCGCTCTTTCTTTCTCTCTCTGCGCTCTTTCTTTCTCTCTCTGCGCTCTTTCTTTCTCTCTCTCTGCGCTCTTTCTCTCTGCGCTCTTTCTTTCTCTCTCTGCGCTCTTTCTCTCTCTGCGCTCTTTCTTTCTCTCTCAATCTGCACTCTCTCTCTCTGCGCTCTCTCTGCACTCTTTCTCTCTCTCTGCGCTCTTTCTTTCTCTCTCTCTGCACTCTTTCTTTCTCTCTCTGCGCTCTTTCTCTCTCTCTGCACTCTTTCTTTCTCTCTCTGCGCTCTTTCTTTCTCTCTCTCAGCGCTCTTTCTCTCTCTCTCTGCGCTCTTTCTCTCTCTCTGCGCTCTTTCTTTCTCTCTCTGCGTTCTTTCTTTCTCTCTCTCTCTGCACTCTTTTTTCCTCTCTCTCTCTGCGCTCTTTCTTTCTCTGCGCTTTTTCTCTCTCTCTGCGCTCTTTCTTTCTTTCTCTCTGCGCTCTTTCTTTCTCTCTGCGCTCTTACTTTCTCTCTGCGCTCTTTCTTTCTCTCTGCGCTGTTTCTCTCTCTCTCTCTGCGCTCTTTTTCTCTCTCTCTATGCACTCTTTCTTTCTCAATCTGCGCTCTTTCTTTCTCTCTCTCTCTGCGCTCTTTGTCTCTCTCTGCGCTCTTTCTTTCTCTCTCTGCGCTCTCTCTCTCTCTACGCTCTTTCTTTCTCTATCTCTGCGCTCATTCTTTCTCTATCTCTGCGCTCTTTCTCTCTCTCTGTGCTCTTTCTCTCTCTCTGCGCTCTTTCTCTCTCTCTATCTCTGCGCTCTTTCTTTCTCTCTCAAACATGAGGCACAGCTATCTCTCACTCCCTGTTACACACAAGGCACAGCTATCTCTCACTCCCTGTCACACACGAGGCACAGCTATCTCTCACTCCCTGTCACACACGAGGCACAGCTATCTCTCACTCTCTGTCATACATAAGGCACAGTTATCTCTCACTCCCTGTCACACACGAGGCACAGCTATCTCTCACTCCCTGTCACACATGAGGCACAGTTATCTCTCCCTCCCTGTCACACACGAGGCACAGTGATCTGTGCTGATTATTGAGTGACAGCTGCTCCGCCTGCAACAAAACTCTCTAATTAAACAGAAGCATCTGGCTCAGCGGAGAGATCCTCGGCCCCTCACTCATTGCCCCGGGGGGCGGCCCGGGGTACGTCAGGCACTGCCACCTGCCAATATGTAACACCAGCATCTAATATAGAGTAGGGCCGAGTATCATTCCTGCAGGGATTCCTCTCCTGGAGACTTAACCCCTTTTGTGATATACTGTAGAGGCCAGTGAGGCAGGGGTTAATATGGAGTGAGGCAGGGGTGAATATGGGGTGAGGCAGGGGTTACTATGAAGTGAGGCAGGGGTTACTATGGAGTGAGGCAGGGGTTAATATGAAGTGAGGCAGGGGTTACTATGGGGTGAGGCAGGGGTGAATATGGGGTGAGGCAGGGGTTACTATGGGGTGAGGCAGGGGTTACTATGAAGTGAGGCAGGGGTTACTATGGGGTGAGGCAGGGGTTAATATGGGGTGAGGCAGGGGTTACTATGGATGCGGCAGGGGTTAATATGGGGTGCGGCAGGGGTTAATATGGGGTGAGGCAGGGGTTACTATGGGGTGAGGCAGGGGTTACTATAGGGTGAGGCAGGGGTTACTATGGGGTGAGGCAGGGGTTAATATGGTGTGAGGCAGGAGTTACTATAGGGTGAGGCAGGGGTTACTATGGGGTGAGGCAGGGGTTACTATGGGGTGAGGCAGGAGTTAATATGGGGTGAGGCAGGGGTTACTATGGTGTGAGGCAGGGGTTACTATGGGGTGAAGCAGGGGTTACTATGGGGTGAGGCAGTGGTTAATATGGTGTGAGGCAGGAGTTACTATAGGGTGAGGCAGGGGTGAATATGGGGTGAGGCAGGGGTTACTATGGGGTGAGGCAGGGGTTAATATGGAGTGAGGCAGGCGTGAATATGGGGTGACGCAGGGGTTACTATGGGGTGAGGCATGGGTTACTATGGGGTGAGGCAGGGGTTACTATGGGGTGAGGCAGGGGTTACTATGGGGTGCGGCAGGGGCTACTATGGGGTGAGGCAGGGGTTACTATGGGGTGAGGCAGGGGTTAATATGGGGTGAGGCAGGGGTTACTATGGAGTGCGGCAGGGGTTAATATGGGGTGCGGCAGGAGTTAATATGGGGTGAGGCAGGGGTTACTATGGGGTGAGGCAGGGGTTACTATAGGGTGAGGCAGGGGTTACTATGGCGTGAGGCAGGGGTTAATATGGTGTGAGGCAGGAGTTACTATAGGGTGAGGCAGGGGTTACTATGGGGTGAGACAGGGGTTACTATGGGGTGCGGCAGGGGTTACTATGGGTGCGGCAGGGGTTACTATATGTGTGAGGCAGGTGTTACTATGAGGTGAGGCAGGGGTTACTATGGGGTGAGGCTGGGGTTACTATGGGGTGAGGCAGGGGTTAATATGGGGTGAGGCAGGGGTTAGTATGGTGTGAGGCAGGGGTTAATATGGGGTGAGGAAGGGGTTAATATGGGGTGAGGCAGGGGTTACTATGGGGTGAGTCAGGGGTTACTATGGGGTGAGGCAGGGGTTACTATGGGGTAAGGCAGGGGTTACTATGGGGTGCGGCAGAGGTTACTATGGGGTGAGGCTGGGGTTACTATGGGGTGAGGCAGGGGTTACTATGGGGTGAGGCAGGGGTTACTTCTTTCTCTCTCAGGCCTGAGTAACTACAGGCACACCCGCATTAACGTACGCAATGGGACTAAGCTAACAGGCCTGAGTAACTACAGGCATACCCCGCAGTAACGTACGCAATGGGACTAGGCTAACAGGCCTGAGTAACACAGGCATACCCCGCATTAACGTACACAATGGGACTAAGCTAACAGGCCTGAGTAACACAGGCATACCCCGCATTAATGTACGCAATGGGACAAAGCTAACAGGCCTGAGTAACTAAAGGCATACCCCGCATTAACGTACGCAATGGGACTAAGCTAACAGGCCTGAGTAACTACAGGCATACCCCGCATTAACGTACGCGATGGGACTAAGCTAACAGGCCTGAGTAACTACAGGCATACCCTGCATTAACGTACGCAATGGGACTAAGCTAACAGGCCTGAGTAACACAGGCATACCCCGCATTAACGTTCGCAATGGGACCATGGCCTCTACAGTATATCACAAAAGGGGTTAAGTCTCGAGAAGAGGAATCCCTGCAGGAATGATACTCGGCCCTGCTCTATATTAGATGCTGGTGTTACATATTGGCAGGTGGCAGTGCCTGACGTACCCCGGGCCGCCCCCCTCGGGGCAATGGGTGAGGGGCCGAGGATCTCTCCGCTGAGCCAGATGCTTCTGTTTAATTAGAGAGTTTTGTTGCAGGCGGAGCAGCTGTCACTCAATAATCAGCACAGATCACTGTGCCTCGTGTGTGACAGGGAGGGAGAGATAACTGTGCCTCATGTGTGACAGGGAGTGAGAGATAGCTGTGCCTCGTGTGTGACAGGGAGTGAGAGATAACTGTGCCTCATGTATGACAGAGAGTGAGAGATAGCTGTGCCTCGTGTGTGACAGGGAGTGAGAGATAGCTGTGAATCGTGTGTGACAGGGAGTGAGAGATAGCTGTGCCTTGTGTGTGACAGGGAGTGAGAGATAGCTGTGCCTCATGTGTGAGAGAGAAAGAAAGAGCGCAGAGAGAGAGAGAGAAAGAGCACAGAGAGAGAGAAAGAGCGCAGAGATAGAGAAAGAATGAGCGCAGAGATAGAGAAAGAAAGAGCGCAGAGAGAGCACAGATCACTGTGCTTCGTGTGTGACAGGGAGGGAGAGAAATTATGTCTAAGTCCAGCTTTGGTACATTAGAAGCAATTCTGAAACTTAACCTAAGCGTTTTTCGAAGCTACTTTTTGGCTAACTTCTTATAGGAAAGTCTAGGAGCTGTGAAAATGAACGTGCGCGTCTTTCACTCTTCCCGAGGGACTTAGAAGAATTTTGTGATATTTTTTATTAAAATGTTGTATAAGGGTATATATATAAATATATTTTATGCACTGTATATGAGCTGCCGATTTCTAAGTCTGTGGTTCCGAGAGGGGGTAACCAGGCTCACTAATAAAAGTCAAGCCACTTGGCTGCCAGAATGCCCTCCTTCAGCACAGACCAGAAAGGCATTGTGATAAGCGTATCCCCGGTATAGTCAGGGTTTAATGGGAGTCGTCCCCGTCCCCCCAGTATACGGCCAGAACCATGGACCCGGTACTTGTGGTTCGGACTGTCTCCAACCAGCCATAATGTTGTGAGAGTGAAATTATTTCCAAGTCCAGCTTTGGTACATTAGAAGCAACTCTGAAACTTAACCTAAGCGTTTTTCGAAGCTACTTTTTGGCTAACTTCTTATAGGAAGGCCTAGGAGCTCTGAAAATGAACGTGCGCGTCTTTCACTCTTCCCGAGGGACTTAGAAGAATTTTGTGATATTTTTTATTAAAATGGTGTATAAGGGTATATATATAAATATATTTTATGCACTGTATATGAGCTGGCGATTTCTAAGTCTGTGGTTCCGAGAGGGGGTAACCAGGCTCACTAATAAAGGTCAAGCCACTTGGCTGCCAGAATGCCCTGCTTCAGCACAGACCAGAAAGGCATTGTGATAAGCGTATCCCCGGTATAGTCAGGGGTTAATGGGAGTCGTCCCCGTCCCCCCAGTATACGGCCAGAACCATGGACCCGGTACTTGTGGTTCGGACTGTCTCCAACCAGCCATAATGTTGTGAGAGTGAAATTATGTCTAAGTCCAACTTTGGTACATTAGAAGCAACTCTGAAACTTAACCTAAGCGTTTATCTCATTACAGGGACATTTACTCTGCGCATCTCATTACAGGGGCATTTTCACTGCGCATTTCATTACGGGGCTTTTACACTGCGCATCTCATTACGGGGCATTTACACTGTGCATCTCATTACAGGGGCATTTACACTGCGCATCTCATTACAGGGGCATTTACACTGGGCATCTCATTACAGGGGCATTTACACTGCGCATCTCATTACAGGGGCATTTACACTGCGCATCTCATTACAGGGGCATTTACACTGCACATCTCATTACAGGGGCATTTACACTGCGCATCTCATTACAGGGGCCTTTACACTGCGCATCTCATTACAGGGGCCTTTACACTGCGCATCTCATTACAGGGGCCTTTACACTGCGCATCTCATTACAGGGGCATTTACACTGCGCATCTCATTACAGGGGCCTCTACACTGCGCATCTCATTACGGGGCCTCTACACTGCGCATCTCATTACAGGGGCATTTACACTGCACATCTCATTAAAGGGGAATTTACACTGCGCATCTCATTACAGGGGCATATACACTGCGCATCTCATTACAGGGGCATTTACACTGCGCATCTCATTACAGGGGCATTTACACTGCGCATCTCATTACAGGGGCATTTACACTGCGCATCTCATTACAGGGGCATTTACATTGCGCATCTCATTACGTGGCATTTACACTGTGCATCTCATTAAGGGGCATTTACACTGGGCATCTCATTACGGTGCATTTACACTGCGCATCTCATTACAGGGGCATTTATACTGCGCATCTCATTACAGGGGCCTTTACACGGCGCATCTCATTACAGGGGCCTTTACACGGCGCATCTCATTACAGGGGCCTTTACACGGCGCATCTCATTACAGGGGCCTTTACACTGTGCATCTCATTACAGGGGCCTTTACACTGCGCATCTCATTACATGGGCCTTTACACTGCGCATCTCATTACAGGGGCATTTACACTGCACATCTCATTACAGGGGCATTTACACTGCGCATCTCATTACAGGGGCATTTACACGGCGCATCTCATTACAGGGGCATTTACACGGCGCATCTCATTACAGGGGCCTTTACACGGCGCATCTCATTACAGGGGCCTTTACACTGCGCATCTCATTACAGGGGCCTTTACTGTAAGTGCTATGTAATACTATCCTTATCCCTGTTTGTACAGCGCCGCCGTCACTGTCAGTGCTATGTAATAATACTATCCTTATCCCTGTATGTACAGCGCCCCCTGTATGTACAGCGCCGCCGTCACTGTCAGTGCTATGTAATAATATTATCCTTATCCCTGTATGTACAGCGCTGCCGTCACTGTCAGTGCTATGTAATAATACTATCCTTATCTCTGTATGTACAGCGCCGCCGTCACTGTCAGTGCTATGTAATAATACTATCCTTACCCCTGTATGTACAGCGCCGCCGTCACTGTCTCTGCTATGTAATAATACTATCCTTATCCCTGTATGTACAGCACCGCCGTTACATAGCACTGACAGTGACGGCGGCGCTGTACATACATCTCTCTGCGCTCTTTTTCTCTCTCTGCGCTCTGTCTTTCTCTCTGCGCTCTTTCTTTCTCTCTCTGTGCTCTTTCTTTCTCTCTCTGCACTCTTTCTTTCTCTCTCTCTCTGCGCTCTTTCTTCCTCTCTCTCTCTGCGCTCTTTCTTTCTCTGCGCTCTTTCTCTCTCTCTGCGCTCTTTCATTCTCTCTCTCTGCGCTCTCTCTCTCTCTCTGCTCTCTCTCTCTCTGGGCTCTCTCTCTGTCTGCGCTCTCTCTCTCTCTCTCTACGCTCTTTCTCTCTCTCTCTGCGTTCTTTCATCCTCTCTCTCTGCGCTCTCTCTCTCTCTCTCTGCGCTCTTTCTTTCTTTCTCTCTCTGCGCACTTTCTTTCTCTCTCTCTCTGCGCTCTTTCTTTCTCTCTCTCTGCGCTCTTTCTCTCTCTCTCTGCGCTCTTTCTCTCTCTCTCTGCGCTCTTTCTCTCTCTCTCTCTGCGCTCTTTCTTTCTCTCTCTGCGCTCTTTCTTTCTCTCTCTGCGCTTTTTCTTTCTCTCTCTCTGCGCTCTTCTCTCTGCGCTCTTTCTTTCTCTCTCTGCGCTCTTTCTCTCTCTCTGCGCTCTTTCTTTCTCTCTCTCTCTGCACTCTCTCACTCTGCGCTCTCTCTGCACTCTTTCTCTCTCTCTGCGCTCTTTCTTTCTCTCTCTCTGCACTCTTTCTTTCTCTCTCTGTGCTCTTTCTCTCTCTCTGCGCTTTTTCTTTCTCTCTCTGCGCTCTTTCTTTCTCTCTCTCTGCGCTCTTTCTCTCTCTCTCTGCACTCTTTCTCTCTCTCTGCGCTCTTTCTTTCTCTCTCTGCGTTCTTTCTTTCTCTCTCTCTCTGCACTCTTTCTTCCTCTCTCTCTCTCTGCGCTCTTTCTTTCTTTCTCTCTGCGCTCTTTCTTTCCCTCTGCGCTCTTACTTTCTCTCTGCGCTCTTTCTTTCTCTCTGCGCTCTTTCTCTCTCTCTCTCTGCGCTCTTTTTCTCTCTCTCTATGCACTCTTTCTTTCTCAATCTGCGCTCTTTCTTTCTCTCTCTCTCTGCGCTCTTTGTCTCTCTCTGCGCTCTTTCTTTCTCTCTCTGCGCTCTCTCTCTCTCTGCGCTCTTTCTTTCTCTATCTCTGCGCTCATTCTTTCTCTATCTCTGCGCTCTTTCTCTCTCTCTGTGCTCTTTCTCTCTCTCTGCGCTCTTTCTTTCTCTCTCACACATGAGGCACAGCTATCTCTCACTCCCTGTCACACACAAGGCACAGCTATCTCTCACTCCCTGTCACACACGAGGCACAGCTATCTCTCACTCCCTGTCACACACGAGGCACAGCTATCTCTCACTCTCTGTCATACATGAGGCACAGTTATCTCTCACTCCCTGTCACACACGAGGCACAGATATCTCTCACTCCCTGTCACACATGAGGCACAGTTATCTCTCCCTCCCTGTCACACACGAGGCACAGTGATCTGTGCTGATTATTGAGTGACAGCTGCTCCGCCTGCAACAAAACTCTCTAATTAAACAGAAGCATCTGGCTCAGCGGAGAGATCCTCGGCCCCTCACTCATTGCCCCGGGGGGCGGCCCGGGGTACGTCAGGCACTGCCACCTGCCAATATGTAACACCAGCATCTAATATAGAGCAGGGCCGAGTATCATTCCTGCAGGGATTCCTCTTCTCGAGACTTAACCCCCTTTGGGGTTACATGTGACATGACTGTTTCATGACTGTTGACTGTGACATGGAGAGATAGCTGTGCATCGTGTGTGTGATAGTGAGAGATTACTGTTCATCGTGTGTGTGTGACAGTGAGAGATAGTTGTGCATCGTGTGTGTGTGACAGGGAGAGATAGCTGTGCATCGTGTGTGTGACATGGAGAGATAGCTTTGCATCGTGTGTGTGTGATAGTGAGAGATAGCTGTGCATCATGTGTGTGTGTCAGGGAGTGAGAGATAGCTGTGCATCGTGTGTGTGTGACAGGGAGAGATAGCTGTTCATTGTGTGTGTGTGACAGAGAGAGATAGCTGTGCATAGTGTGTGTGTGACAGGGAGAGATAGCTGTGCATTGTGTGTGTGTGTGACAGTGAGAGATAGTTGTGCATCGTGTGTGTGTGTGACATGGAGAGATAGCTGTGCATCGTGTGTGTGATAGTGAGGGATTACTGTTCATCGTGTGTGTGTGTGACAGTGAGAGATAGTTGTGCATCGTGTGTGTGTGACAGGAAGAGATAGCTGTGCATCCTGTGTGTGACATGGAGAGATAGCTTTGCATCGTGTGTGTGTGATAGTGAGAAATAGCTGTGCATCGTGTGTGTGTGACAGTGAGAGATAGTTGTGCATCGTGTGTGTGTGTCAGGGAGTGAGAGATAGCTGTGCATCGTGTGTGTGTGTGTGACAGGGAGAGATAGCTGTGCATCGTGTGTGTGTCAGGGAGTGAGAGATAGCTGTGCATCGTGTGTGTGACAGGGAGAGATAGCTGTGCATCGTGTGTGTGTGTCAGAGAGTGAGAGATAGCTGTGCATCGTGTGTGACAGTGATAGATAGCTGTGCATCGTGTGTGTGTGTGACAGTGAGAGATAGCTGTGCATCGTGTGTGTGTGTGACAGTGAGAGTTAGCTATGCATCGTGTGCGTGTGACAGGGAGAGATAGCTTTGCATCGTGTGTGTGTGTGTGACAGGGAGGGATAGCTGTGCATCGTGTGTGTGTGACAATGAGAGATCGCTGTGCATCATGTGTGTGTGACAGTGAGAGATATCTGTGCATCGTGTGTGTGTGTGACAGAGTTAGATAGCTGTGCATCGTGTGTGTGTGACAGGGATAGATAGCTGTGCATTGTGTGTGTGTGACAGGGAGAGATAGCTGTGCATCGTGTGTGTGTCAGGGAGTGAGAGATAGCTGTGCATCATGTGTGTGTGACAGGGAGAGATAGCTGTGCATTGTGTGTGACAGTGAGATATAGCTGTGCATCGTGTGTGTGTGTGTGTGTGTGACATGGAGAGATAGCTGTTCATCGTGTGTGTGTGTGTGTCAAGGAGTGAGAGATAGTTGTGAATCTTGTGTGTGTCAGGGAGTGAGAGATAGCTGTGCATCGTGTGAGTGTTTCAGGGAGTGATAGATAGCTGTGCATCGTGTGTGTGTGTGACAGTGAGAGATAGCTGTGCATCGTGTGAGTGTGACAGTGAGAGTTAGCTGTGCATCGTGTGTCTGTGACAGGGAGAGATAGATGTGCATCGTGTGTGTGACAGGGAGAGATAGCTGTGCATCGTGTGTGTGTGACAGGGAGAGATAGCTGTGCATCGTGTGTGTGAGACAGGGAGAGATAGCTGTGCATCGTGTGTGTGTGACAGAGAGAGATAGCTGTGCATCGTGTGTGTGTCAGGGAGTGAGAGATAGCTGTGCATCGTGTGTGTGTGTGACAGGGAGAGATAGCTGTGCATTGTGTGTGTGTGAAAGGGAGAGATAGCTGTGCATCGTGTGTGTGTGTCAGGGAGTGAGAGATAGTTGTGCATCGTGTGTGTGAGACAGTGAGAGATAGCTGTGCATTGTGTGTGTGTGACAGTGAGAGATAGCTGTGCATCATGTGTGTTTGACAGGGAGAGATAGCTGTGCATCGTGTGTGTGTCAGGGAGTGAGAGATAGCTGTGCATCATGTGTGTGTGACAGGGAGAGATAGCTGTGCATTGTGTGTGTGTGTGACAGTGAGAGATATCTGTGCATCGTGTGTGTGTGACAGGGAGAGATAGCTGTTCATCGTGTGTGTATGTGTGTGTGTGTGTGTGTGTGTGTGTGTGTGTGTGTGTGTGTGTGTGTGTGTGTGTGTGTGTGTGTGTCAAGGAGTGAGAGATAGTTGTGCATCGTGTGTGTGTCAGGGAGTGAAAGATAGCTGTGCATCGTGTGTGTGTTTCAGGGAGTGAGAGATAGCTGTGCATCGTGTGTGTGTGACAGTGAGAGATAGCTGTGCATCATGTGTGTGTGTGACAGGGAGAGATAGTTGTGCATCGTGTGTGCATCTCTCACTGTCACACATACGATGCACAGCTATCTCTCCTTGTCACACACACACGATGCACAGCTATCTCACACTGTCACACACACACACACACACACACACAAGGCACAGCTATCTCTCCCTGTCACATACACACGATGCACAGCTATCTCTCACTGTCACACACACACACACACGATGCACAGCTAACTCTCACTGTCACACACACACACGAGGCACAGCTATCTCTCACTCCCTGTCACACACACACACAATGCATAGCTATCTCTCACTCCCTGACACACACACACAATGCACAGCTATCTCTCACTGTCACACACACGATGCACAGCTATCTCTCACTCCCTGACACACGCACACAATGCACAGCTATCTCTCACTCCTTGAAACACACACGATGCACAGCTATCTCTTACTGTCACACACACACGATGCACAGCTATGTCTCACTGTCACACACACACACACGATGCACAGCTATGTCTCACTGTCACACACACACAATGCACAGCTATCTCTCCCTGTCACACACACGATGCACAGATATCTCTCACTCCCTGAAACACACACAATGCACAGCTATCTCTCCCTGTCACACATACACAATGCACAGCTATCTCTCCCTGTCACACACACACGATGCACAGCTATCTCTCACTCCCGGACACACACACACGATGAACAGCTATCTCTCCCTATCACACACACACGATGCACAGCTATCTCTCACTGTCACACACACACAATGCACAGCTATCTCTCCCTGTCACACACACACGATGCACAGCTATCTCTCACTCCCTGACACACACACAATGCACAGCTATCTCTCCCTGTCACACACACACACGATGCACAGCTATCTCTCACTGTCACACACACACACAAGATGCACAGCTATCTATCACTGTCACACACACACGATGCACAGCTATCTCTCCCTGTCACACACACACGATGCACAGCTATCTCTCACTCCCTGACACATACACAATGCACAGCTATCTCTCCCTGTCACACACACACACGATGCACAGCTATCTCTCACTGTCACACACACACACAAGATGCACAGCTATCTATCACTGTCACACACACACGATGCACAGCTATCTCTCACTGTCACACACACACGATGCACAGCTATCTCTCACTCCCTGACACACACACAATGCACAGCTATCTCTCCCTGTCACACATACACAATGCACAGCTATCTCTCCCTGTCACACACACACGATGCACAGCTATCTCTCACTGTCACACACACACACAAGATGCACAGCTATCTATCACTGTCACACACACACGATGCACAGCTATCTCTCACTGTCACACACACACACACACACACACACACACGATGCACAGCTATCTTTCACTGTCACACACACACACACACGATGCACAGCTATCTCTCACTGTCAAACACACACACACACGATGCACAGCTATCTCTCACTGTCACACACACACATGATGCACAGCTATCTCTCACTGTCACACACATACGATGCACAGCTATCTCTCACTGTCACACACACTCGATGCACAGCTATCTCTCACTGTCACACACACACATGATGCACAGCTATCTCTCACTGTCACACACATACGATGCACAGCTATCTCTCACTGTCACACACACTCGATGCACAGCTATCTCTCTCTGTCACACACACACACACACACACACACACACATACGATACACAGCTTTCTCTCACTGTCACACACACAAATGATGCACAGCTATCTCACACTGTCACACACACACAATGCACAGCTATCTCACACTTGCACACACACACGATGCACAGCTCTCACTCCGCCACACACACGTGCACAGCTATCTCTCAATGTCACACACACATGATGCACAGCTATCTCTCCATGTCACACACACACATGATGCACAGCTATCTCTCACTCTCTCACACACACGATGCACAACTATCTCTCACTCCCTGACACACACACGATGCACAGCTATCATTCCCTGTCACACACACAAGATGCACAGCTATCTCTCACTCCCTGACACACACACGATGCACAGCTACCTCTCTCTGTCACACACACATGATGCACAGCTATCTCTCCCTGTATCACACACACGATTCACAGCTATCTCTCCCTGTCACACACACACGATGCACAGCTACCTCTCACTGTCACACAAACACGATGAACAGTAATCTCTCACTATCACACACACGATGCACAGCTATCTTTCCCTGTCACACACACACACGATGCACAGCTATCTCTCACTCCCTGACACACACACGATGCACAGCTATCTCTCCCTGTCACACACACACAATGCACAGCTATCTCTCCCTGTCACACACACACGATGCACACCTATCTCTCACTCCCTGACACACAAACGATGCACAGCTATCTCTCACTGTCACACACACATGATGCACAGCTATCTCTCCCTGTCACACACACACGATGCACAGCTATCTCTCCCTGTCACACACACACGATGCACAGCTATCTCTCCCTATCACACACACACGATGCACAGCTATCTCTCCCTGTCACACACACACGATACACAGCTATCTCTCCCTGTCATACACACACGATGCACAGCTATCTCTCCCTGTCACACACACGATGCACAGCTATCTCTCACTGTCACACACACACACACACGATGCACAGCTATCTTTCACTGTCACACACACACGATGCACAGCTATCTCTCCCTGTCACACACATACAATGCACAGCTATCTCTCACTGTCTCACACACACACACGATGCACAGCTTTCTCTCACTGTCACACACACAAACGATGCACAGCTATCTCACACTGTCACACACACACAATGCACAGCTATCTCACACTGTCACACACACAAGATGCACAGCTCTCACTCCGCCACACACACACGATGCACAGCTATCTCTCCCTGTCACACACACACGATGCACAGCTATCTCTCCCTGTCATACACACACGATGCACAGCTATCTCTCCCTGTCACATACACACGCTGCACAGCTATCTCTCACTGTCACACACACAATGCACAGTTATCTCTCACTCCGTCACACATGAGGCACAGCTATCTCTCACTCCGTGTCACACACAAGGAACAGCTATCTCTCACTCCCTGTCACACACACGAGGCACAGCTATCTCTCACTCCCTGTCACACACGATGCACAGTCATCTCTCACTCCCTGTCACACACGAGGCACAGCTATCTCTCACTCCCTGTCACACATGAGGCACAGTTATCTCTCCCTCCCTGTCACACACGAGGCACAGTGATCTGTGCTGATTATTGAGTGACAGCTGCTCCGCCTGCAACAAAACTCTCTAATTAAACAGAAGCATCTGGCTCAGCGGAGAGATCCTCGGCCCCTCACTCATTGCCCCGGGGGGCGGCCCGGGGTACGTCAGGCACTGCCACCTGCCAATATGTAACACCAGCATCTAATATAGAGCAGGGCCGAGTATCATTCCTGCAGGGATTCCTCTTCTCGAGACTTAACCCCTTTTGTGATATACTGTAGATACCATGGTCCCATTGCGAACGTTAATGCGGGGTATGCCTGTGTTACTCAGGCCTGTTAGCTTAGTCCCATTGCGTACGTTAATGCAGGGTATGCCTGTAGTTACTCAGGCCTGTTAGCTTTGTCCCATCGCGTACGTTAATGCGGGGTATGCCTGTAGTTACTCAGGCCTGTTAGCTTAGTCCCATTGCGTAAGTTAATGCGGGGTATGCCTTTAGTTACTCAGGCCTGTTAGCTTTGTCCCATTGCGTACATTAATGCGGGGTATGCCTGTGTTACTCAGGCCTGTTAGCTTAGTCCCATTGTGTACGTTAATGCAGGGTATGCCTGTGTTACTCAGGCCTGTTAGCCTAGTCCCATTGCGTACGTTACTGCGGGGTATGCCTGTAGTTACTCAGGCCTGTTAGCTTAGTCCCATTGAGTACGTTAATGCGGGTGTGCCTGTAGTTACTCAGGCCTGAGAGAGAAAGAAGTAACCCCTGCCTCACCCCATAGTAACCCCTGCCTCACCCCATAGTAACCCCAGCCTCACCCCATAGTAACCCCTGCCGCACCCCATTGTAACCCCTGCCTCACCCCATTGTAACCACTGCCTCACCCCATAGTAACCCCTGCCTCACCCCATAGTAACCCCTGCCTCACCCTATATTAACCCCTGCCTCACCCCATATTAACCCCTGCCTCGCCCCATACTAACCCCTGCCTCACCCCATATTAACCCCTGCCTCGCCCCATACTAACCCCTGCCTCACCCCATATTAACCCCTGCCTCACCCCATAGTAACCCCAGCCTCACCCCATAGTAACCCCTGCCTCACCCCATAGTAACCCCTGCCTCACACCTATAGTAACCCCTGCCGCACCCCATAGTAACCCCTGCCGCACCCCATAGTAACCCCTGTCTCACCCCATAGTAACCCCTGCCTCACCTTATAGTAACTCCTGCCTCACACCATATTAACCCCTGCCTCACCCCATATTAACCCCTGCCTCACCCCATAGTAACCCCTGCCTCACTTCATAGTAACCCATGCCTCACACTATAGTAACCCCTGCCTCACCCCATATTCACCCCTGCCTCACTCCATATTAACCCCTGCCTCACCCCATAGTAACCCCTGCCTCACCCCATATAGTATTACACAGCACTGACAGTGACGGCGGCGCTGTACATACAGGGATAAGGATAGTATTATTACATAGCACTGACAGTGACGGCGGCGCTGTACATACAGGGATTAGGATAGTATTACATAGCACTGACAGTAATACTATCCTTATCCCTGTATGTATAGCACCGCCATCACTGTCAGTGCTATGTAATAATACTATCCTTATCCCTGTATGTACAGCGCTGCCGTCACTGTCAGTGCTGTGTAATAATACTATCCTTATCCCTGTATGTACAGCGCGCCATCACTGTCAGTGGGTAGAAAGTACGTTTCTCCACCCCTGTTATTGCCACAGACTTGCCCTTTACAGGGCACCGCCGTCACTGTCAGTGCTATGTAATACTATCTTTATCCCTGTATCTACAGCGCCGCCGTCACTGTCACTGCTATATAATAATAATATCCTTATCCCTGTATGTACAGTGCCGCCGTCACTGTCACTGCTATGTAATAATACTATCCTTATCTCTGTATGTACAGCGCCGCCGTCACTGTCAGTGCTATGTAATAATACTATACTTATCCCTGTATGTACTGCGCCACCGTCACTGTCAGTGCTATGTTATAATACTATCCTTATCCCTGTATGTACAGCGCCGCGGTCACTGTCAGTGCTATGTAATAATACTATCCTTATCCCTGTATGTACAGCGCCGCCGTCACTGTCTGTGCTATGTAATACTATCCTTATCCCTGTATGTACAGCGCCGCCGTCACTGTCAGTTCTAGGTAATACTAACCTTATCCCTGTATGTACAGCGCCGCCGTCACTGTCACTGCTATGTAATAATACTATTCTTATCCCTGTATGTACAGCGCCGCCGTCACTGTCAGTGCTATGTAATAATAATATCCTTATCCCTGTATGTACAGTGCCGCCGTCACTGTCAGTGCTATGTAATACTATCCTTATCCCTGTATGTACAGCGCCGCGTCACTGTCAGTGCTATGTAATACTATCCTTATCCCTGTGTGTACAGCGCCGCCGTCACTGTCTGTGCTATGTAATAATACTATCCTTATCCCTGTATGTACAGCGCCGCCGTCACTGTCAGTGCTATGTAATAATACTATCCTTATCCCTGTATGTACAGCGCCGCGTCACTGTCAGTGCTATGTAATACTATCCTTATCCCTGTGTGTACAGCGCCGCCGTCACTGTCTGTGCTATGTAATAATACTATCCTTATCCCTGTATGTACAGCGCCGCCGTCACTGTCAGTGCTATGTAATAATACTATCCTTATCCCTGTATGTACAGCGCCGCGTCACTGTCAGTGCTATGTAATACTATCCTTATCCCTGTATGTACAGCGCCGCCGTCACTGTCAGTTCTATGTAATACTATCCTTATCCCTGTATGTACAGCGCCGCCGTCACTGTCACTGCTATGTAATAATACTATCCTTATCCCTGTATGTACAGCGCTGCCGTCACTGTTAGTGCTATGTGATACTATCCTTATCCCTGTATGTACAGCGCCGCCGTCACTGTCAGTGCTGTGTAATACTATCTTTATCCCTGTATGTACAGCGTCAACGTCACTGTCAGTGCTACGTAATACTATCCTTATCCCTGTATGTACAGCGCCGCGTCACTGTCAGTGCTATGTAATACTATCCTTATCCCTGTGTGTACAGCGCCGCCGTCACTGTCAGTGCTATGTAATAATACTATCCTTATCCCTGTATGTACAGTGCCACCATCACTGTCAGTGCTATGTAATAATACTATCCTTATCCCTGTATGTACAGCGCCACCGTCACTGTCAGTGCTATGTAATAATACTATCCTTATCCCTGTATGTACAGCGCCGCCGTCACTTTCAGTGCTATGTAATAATACTATCCTTTTCCCTGTATGTTCAGCGCCGCCGTCACTGTCAGTGCTATGTAATAATACTATCCTTATCACTGTGTGTACAGCGCCGCCGTCACTGTCAGTGCTATGTAATAATACTATCCTTATCCCTGTATGTACAGCGCCGCCGTCACTGTCAGTGCTATGTAATACTATCCTTATCCCTGTATGCCACTGCGCTGCCGTCACTGTCAGTGCTATGTAATAATATTATCCTTATCCCTGTATATACAGCGCCGCCGTCACTGTCAGTGCTATGTAACGGCGGCGCTGTACATACAGGGATAAGGATAGTATTATTACATAGCAGTTACAGTGACGGCAGCGCTGTACATACAGGGATAAGGATAGTATTACATAGCACTGACAGTGACGACGGCGCTGTAGATACAGGGATAAGCGCCGCCGTCACTGTCAGTGCTGTCTTATATATCCTATCCTTATCCCTGTATGTACAGCGCCGCCATCACTGTCAGTGCTAGCATTAGCTATCCTTATCCCTGTAAGTACAGCGCCGCTGTCACTGTCAGTGCTGTGCAATAATACTATTCTTATCCCTGTATGTACAGCGCCGCCGTTACTGTCAGTGCTATGTAATACTATCCTTATCCCTGTATGTACAGCGCCGCTGTCACTGTCAGTGCTATGTAATACTATCCTTATCCCTGTATGTACAGCGCCGCCGTCACTGTCAGTGCTGTGTAATAATACTATCCTTATCCCTCTGTGTACAGCGCCGCCGTCACTGTCAGTGCTATGTAATACTAACACTGACAGTGACGGAGGCGCTGTACATACAGGGGGCGCTGTACATACAGGTATAAGCATAGTATTATTACATAGCAATGACAGTGACGGTGGCGCTGTACATACAGGGAAAGGATAGTATTATTACATAGCACTGACAGTGATGGTGGCAATGTACATAAAGGGATAAGGATAGTATTATTACAAAGCACTGACATTGACGGCGGCGCTGTACACACAGGGATAAAGATAGTATTACACAGCACTGACAGTGACGGCGGCGCAGTACATACAGGGATAAGGATAGTATTACATAGCACTGACAGTGATGGCGGCGCTGTACATACAGGGATAAGGATAGTATTATTACATAGCAGTGACAGTGACGGCGGCGCTGTACATACAGGGATAAGGATAGTATTATATAGAACTTACAGTGATGGCGGCGCTGTACATACAGGGATAAGGATAGTATTACATAGCACTGACATTGACGCGGCGCTGTACATACAGGGATAAGGATAGTATTATTACATAGCACTGACAGTGACCGCGGAGCTGTACATACAGGGATAAGGATAGTATTATTACATAGCACTGACAGTGACGGCGGTGCTGTACATACAGGGATAAGGATAGTATTATTACATAGCACTGACAGTGACGGCGGCGCTGTACACACAGGGATAAGGATAGTATTACATAGCACTGACAGTGACGCGGCGCTGTACATACAGGGATAAGGATAGTATTACATAGCACTGACAGTGACGGCGATGCTGTACATACAGGGATAAGGATAGTATTACATAGCACTGACAGTGACGGCGGCACTGTACATACAGGGATAAGGATATTATTATTATATAGCAGTGACAGTGACGGCGGCGCTGTAGATACAGGGATAAAGATAGTATTACATAGCACTGACAGTGACGGCGGTGCCCTGTAAAGGGCAAGTCTGTGGCAATAACAGGGGTGGAGAAACGTACTTTCTACCCACTGACAGTGACGGCGGCGCTGTAGATACAGGGATAAAGATAGTATTACACAGCACTGACAGTGACGGCGGCGCTGTACATACAGGGATAAGCATAGTGTTATTACATAGCACTGACAGTGATGGCGGTGCTATACATACAGGGATAAGGATAGTATTACTGTCAGTGCTATGTAATACTATCCTAATCCCTGTATGTACAGTGCCGCCGTCACTGTCAGTGCTATGTAATAATACTATCCTTATCCCTGTATGTACAGCGCCGCCGTTACTGTCAGTGCTGTGTAATACTATCCTTATACCTGTATGTACAGCTCCGCCGTCACTGTCAGTGCTATGTAATAATACTATTCTTATCCCTGTATGTACAGCGCCGCCATCACTGTCAGTGCTATGTAATAATACTATCTTTATCCCTGTATGTACAGCGCCGCCGTCACTGTCAGTGCTATGTAATAATACTATACTTATCCCTGTATGTACAGCGCCACCGTCACTGTCAGTGCTATGTAATAATACTATCCTTATCCCTGTATGTACAGCGCCGCGGTCACTGTCAGTGCTATGTAATAATACTATCCTTATCCCTGTATGTACAGCGCCACCGTCACTGTCAGTGCTATGTAATACTATCCTTATCCCTGTATGTACAGCGCCGCCGTCACTGTCAGTTCTATGTAATACTATCCTTATCCCTGTATGGACAGCGCCGCCGTCACTGTCAGTTCTATGTAATAATACTATCCTTATCCCTGTATGTACAGCGCCGCCGTCACTGTCAGTGCTATGTAATAATAATATCCTTATCCCTGTATGTACAGCGCCGCCGTCACTGTCAGTGCTATGTAATAATAATATCCTTATCCCTGTATGTACAGCGCCGCCGTCACTGTCACTGCTATGTAATACTATCCTTATCCCTGTATGTACAGCGTCGCCGTCACTGTCAGTACTGTGTAATACTATCCTTATCCCTGTATGTACAGCGTCGCCGTCACTGTCAGTGCTATGTAAAACTATCCTTATCCCTGTATGTACAGCGCCACGTCACTGTCAGTGCTATGTAATACTATCCTTATCCCTGTGTGTACAGTGCCGCCGTCACTGTCAGTGCTATGTAATAATACTATCCTTATCCCTGTATGTACAGCGCCACCGTCACTGTCAGTGCTATGTAATAATACTATCCTGATCCCTGTATGTACAGCGCCGCCGTCACTGTCAGTGCTATGTAATAATACTATCCTTATCCCTGTATGTACAGCGCCGCCGTCACTGTCAGTGCTATGTAATAATACTATCCTTATCCCTGTATGTACAGCGCCGGCGTCACTGTCAGTGCTATGTAATATCCTTATCCCTGTATGTACAGCGCCGCCGTCACTGTCAGTGCTGTGTAATACTATCCTTATCCCTGTATGTACAGCGCCGCCGTCAATGTCAGTTCTATGTAATACTATCCTTATCCCTGTATGTACAGCGCCGCCGTCACTGTCACTGCTATGTAATAATACTATCCTTATCCCTGTATGTACAGTTCCACCATCACTGTCAGTGCTATGTAATAATACTATCCTTATCCCTGTATGTACAGCGCCGCCGTCACTGTCAGTGCTATGTAATAATACTATCCTTATCCCTGTATGTACAGCGCCGCCATCACTGTCAGTGGGTAGAAAGTACTTTTCTCCACCCCTGTTATTGCCACAGACTTGCCCTTTACAGGGCGCCGCCATCACTGTCAGTGCTATGTAATACTATCCTTATCCCTGTATCTACAGCGCCGCCGTCACTGTCACTGCTATGTAATAATACTATCCTTATCCCTGTATGTACAGTGCCGCCGTCACTGTCACTGCTATGCAATAATACTATCTTTATCTCTGTATGTACAGCGCCGCCGTCACTGTCAGTGCTATGTAATAATACTATACTTATCCCTGTATGTACAGCGCCACCGTCACTGTCAGTTCTATGTAATACTATCCTTATCCCTGTATGGACAGCGCCGCAGTCACTGTCAGTTCTATGTAATAATACTATCCTTATCCCTGTATGTACAGCGCCGCCGTCACTGTCAGTGCTATGTAATAATAATATCCTTATCCCTGTATGTACAGCGCCGCCGTCACTGTCAGTGCTATGTAATAATAATATCCTTATCCCTGTATGTACAGCGCCGCCGTCACTGTCACTGCTATGTAATACTATCCTTATCCCTGTATGTACAGCGTCGCCGTCACTGTCAGTACTGTGTAATACTATCCTTATCCCTGTATGTACAGCGTCGCCGTCACTGTCAGTGCTATGTAATACTATCCTTATCCCTGTATGTACAGCGCCACGTCACTGTCAGTGCTATGTAATACTATCCTTATCCCTGTGTGTACAGTGCCGCCTTCACTGTCAGTGCTATGTAATAATACTATCCTTATCCCTGTATGTACAGCGCCACCGTCACTGTCAGTGCTATGTAATAATACTATCCTTATCCCTGTATGTACAGCGCCGCCGTCACTGTCAGTGCTATGTAATAATACTATCCTTATCCCTGTATGTACAGCGCCGCCGTCACTGTCAGTGCTATGTAATAATACTATCCTTATCCCTGTATGTACAGCGCCGGCGTCACTGTCAGTGCTATGTAATACTATCCTTATCCCTGTATGTACAGCGCCGCCGTCACTGTCAGTGCTGTGTAATACTATCCTTATCCCTGTATGTACAGCGCCGCCGTCAATGTCAGTTCTATGTAATACTATCCTTATCCCTGTATGTACAGCGCCGCCGTCACTGTCACTGCTATGTAATAATACTATCCTTATCCCTGTATGTACAGTTCCACCATCACTGTCAGTGCTATGTAATAATACTATCCTTATCCCTGTATGTACAGCGCCACCGTCACTGTCAGTGCTATGTAATAATACTATCCTTATCCCTGTATGTACAGCGCCGCCGTCACTGTCAGTGCTATGTAATAATACTATCCTTATCCCTGTATGTACAGCGCCGCCGTCACTGTCAGTGCTATGTAATAATACTATCCTTATCCCTGTATGTACAGCGCCGGCGTCACTGTCAGTGCTATGTAATACTATCCTTATACCTGTATGTACAGCGCCGCCGTGACTGTCAGTGCTATGTAATACTATCCTTATCCCTGTATGTACAGCGCCGCCGTCACTGTCAGTGCTGTGTAATACTATCCTTATCCCTGTATGTACAGCGCCGCCGTCAATGTCAGTTCTATGTAATACTATCCTTATCCCTGTATGTACAGCGCCGCCGTCACTGTCACTGCTATGTAATAATACTATCCTTATCCCTGTATGTACAGCGCCGCCGTCACTGTCAGTGCTATGTAATAATAATATCCTTATCCCTGTATGTACAGTGCCGCCGTCACTGTCAGTGCTATGTAATACTATCCTTATCCCTGTATGTACAATTACATAGCACTAACAGTAACGGCGGCGTTGTACATACAGGGATAAGAATAGTATTATTACATAGCACAGACAGTGACCGTGGCGCTGTACATACAGGGATAAGGATAGTATTATTACATAGCACTGACAGTGACGGTGGCGCTGTACATACAGGGATAAGTATAGTATTATTACATAGCACTGACAGTGACGGTGGCGCTGTACATACAGAGATAAGGATAGTATTATTGCATAGCAGTGACAGTGACGGCGGCACTGTCAATACAGGGATAAGGATAGTATTATTACATAGCAGTGAATGTGACGGCGGCGCTGTAGATACAGGGATAAGGATAGTATTACATAGCACTGACAGTGACGGCGGCGCCCTGTAAAGGGCAAGTCTGTGGCAATAACAGGGGTGGAGAAAAGTACTTTCTACTCTTTGACAGTGATGGCGGCGCTGTACATACAGGGATAAGGATAGTATTATTACATAGCACTGACAGTGACGGCGGCGCTGTACATACAGGGATAAGTGCCGCCGTCACTATCAGTACTGTCTTAAATATCCTATCCTTATCCCTGTATGTACAGCGTCGCCGTCACTGTCAGTGCTATGTAATAATGCTATCCTTAACCCTGTATGTGCAGCGCCGCCGTCACTGTCAGTGCTGTGCAATAATACTATTCTTATCCCTGTATGTACAGCCCCGCCATCACTGTCAGTGCTATGTAATACTATCCTTATCCCTGTATGTACAGCGCCGCCGTCACTGTCAGTGCTATGTAATAATACTATTCTTATCCCTGTATGTACAGCGCCGCCGTCACTGTCAGAGCTATGTAATAATACCATCCTTATCCCTGTATGTACAGCGCCGCCGTCACTGTCAGTGCTATGTAATAATACTATCCTTATCCCTGTATGTACAGCGCCGCCGTCACTGTCAGTGCTATGTAATAATACTATCCTTATCCCTGTATGTAAAGCGCCGCCGTCACTGTCAGTGCTATGTAACGGCTGCGCTGTACATACAGGGATAAGGATAGTATTATTACATAGCAGTTACAGTGACGGCAGCGCTGTACATACAGGGATAAGGATAGTATTACATAGCACTGACAGTGACGACAGCGCTGTACATACAGGGATAAGGATATTATTATTACATAGCACTGACAGTGACGGCGGCGCTGTACATACAGGGATAAGGATAGTATTATTACATAGCAGTGACAGTGACGGCGGCGCTGTACATTCAGGGATAAGGATAGTATCACATAGAACTGACAGTGACGGCGGCGCTGTACATACAGGAATAAGGATAGTATTACATAGCATTGACAGTGACGGCGGTGCTGTACATACAGGGATAAGGATAGTATTACACAGCACTGACAGTGACGGCGGCGCTGTACATACAGGGATAAGGATAGTATTACATAGCACTGACAGTGACGGCGGCGCTGTACACAAAGGGATAAGGATATTATTATCGCTTAGCACTGACAGTGACGGCGGCGCTGTACATACAGGGATAAGGATAGTATTATTACATAGCAGTGACAGTGACGGCGGCGCTGTACATACAGGGATAAGGATAGTAATACATAGAACTGACAGTGACGGGGGTGCTGTACATACAGGGATAAGGATAGTATTATTACATAGCACTGACAGTGACGGCGGCGCTGTACACACAGGGATAAGGATAGTATTATTACATAGCACTTACAGTGACGGCGGCACTGTACATACAGCGATAAGGATAGTATTATTACATAGCACTGACAGTGACGGCGGCGCTGTACATACAGGGATAAGGATAGTAATACATAGAACTGACAGTGACGGGGGTGCTGTACATACAGGGATAAGGATAGTATTACATAGCACTGACAGTGACGGCGGCTCTGTACATACAGGGATAAGGATATTATTATTACATAGCACTGACAGTGACGGCGGCGCTGTACATACAGGGATAAGGATAGTATTATTACATAGCAGTGACAGTGACGGCGGCGCTGTACATACAGGGATAAGGATAGTATTACATAGAACTGACAGTGACGGCGGCGCTGTACATACAGGGATAAGGATAGTATTACATAGCACTGACAGTGATGGCGGCGCTGTACATACAGGGATAAGGATAGTATTATTACATAGCACTGACAGTGATGGCGGCGCTGTACATACAGGGATAAGGATAGTATTATTACACAGCACTGACAGTGAAAGTGGCGCTGTACATACAGAGATAGGATAGTATTATTACATAGCAGTGACAGTGACGGCGGCGCTGTACATACAGAGATAAGGATAGTATTATCACACAGCACTGACAGTGACGGCGGCGCTGTACATACAGGGATAAGCATAGTATTATTACATAGCACTGACAGTGACGGCGGCGTTGTACATACAGGGATAAGAATAGTATTATTGCATAGCACTGACAGTGACGGCGGCGCTGTACATACAGGGATAAGAATAGTATTATTACATAGCACTGACAGTGATGGCGGCGCTGTACATACAGGGATAAGGATAGTATTATTACATAGCACTGACAGTGACGGCGGCGCTGTACATACAGGGATAAGGATAGTATTATTACATAGCACTCACAGTGACGGCGGCGCTGTACATACAGGGATAAGGATAGTATTATTACATAGCACTGACAGTGACGGCGGCGCTGTACATACAGGGAAAGATAGTATTATTACATAGCACTGACAGTGACGGCGGCGCTGTCACTGCTATGTAATAATACTATCCTTATCCCTGTATGTACAGCGCCGCCGTCACTGTCAGTGCTATGTAATAATACTATCCTTATCCCTGTATGTACAGCGCCGCCATCACTGTCAGTGGGTAGAAAGTACTTTTCTCCACCCCTGTTATTGCCACAGACTTGCACTTTTCACGGCGCCACCATCACTGTCAGTGCTATGTAATACTATCCTTATCCCTGTATCTACAGCGCTGCCGTCACTGTCACTGCTATGTTATAATACTATCCTTATCCCTGTATGTACAGTGCCGCCGTCACTGTCACTGCTATGCAATAATACTATCCTTATCTCTGTATGTACAGCGCCGCCGTCACTGTCAGTGCTAAGTAGTAATACTATCCTTATCCCTGTATGTACAGCGCCGCGGTCACTGTCAGTGCAATGTAATAATACTATTCTTATCCCTGTATGTTCAACACCGCCGTTACTGTCAGTGCTATGTAATTGTACATACAGGGATAAGGATAGTATTACATAGCACTGACAGTGACGGCGGCGCTGTACATACAGGGATAAGGATAGTATTACATAGCACTGACAGTGACGGCGGCGCTGTACACAAAGGGATAAGGATATTATTATCGCTTAGCACTGACAGTGACGGCGGCGCTGTACATACAGGGATAAGGATAGTATTATTACATAGCAGTGACAGTGACGGCGGCGCTGTACATACAGGGATAAGGATAGTAATACATAGAACTGACAGTGACGGGGGTGCTGTACATACAGGGATAAGGATAGTATTATTACATAGCACTGACAGTGACGGCGGCGCTGTACACACAGGGATAAGGATAGTATTATTACATAGCACTTACAGTGACGGCGGCACTGTACATACAGCGATAAGGATAGTATTATTACATAGCACTGACAGTGACGGCGGCGCTGTACATACAGGGATAAGGATAGTAATACATAGAACTGACAGTGACGGGGGTGCTGTACATACAGGGATAAGGATAGTATTACATAGCACTGACAGTGACGGCGGCTCTGTACATACAGGGATAAGGATATTATTATTACATAGCACTGACAGTGACGGCGGCGCTGTACATACAGGGATAAGGATAGTATTATTACATAGCAGTGACAGTGACGGCGGCGCTGTACATACAGGGATAAGGATAGTATTACATAGAACTGACAGTGACGGCGGCGCTGTACATACAGGGATAAGGATAGTATTACATAGCACTGACAGTGATGGCGGCGCTGTACATACAGGGATAAGGATAGTATTATTACATAGCACTGACAGTGATGGCGGCGCTGTACATACAGGGATAAGGATAGTATTATTACACAGCACTGACAGTGAAAGTGGCGCTGTACATACAGAGATAGGATAGTATTATTACATAGCAGTGACAGTGACGGCGGCGCTGTACATACAGAGATAAGGATAGTATTATCACACAGCACTGACAGTGACGGCGGCGCTGTACATACAGGGATAAGCATAGTATTATTACATAGCACTGACAGTGACGGCGGCGTTGTACATACAGGGATAAGAATAGTATTATTGCATAGCACTGACAGTGACGGCGGCGCTGTACATACAGGGATAAGAATAGTATTATTACATAGCACTGACAGTGATGGCGGCGCTGTACATACAGGGATAAGGATAGTATTATTACATAGCACTGACAGTGACGGCGGCGCTGTACATACAGGGATAAGGATAGTATTATTACATAGCACTCACAGTGACGGCGGCGCTGTACATACAGGGATAAGGATAGTATTATTACATAGCACTGACAGTGACGGCGGCGCTGTACATACAGGGAAAGATAGTATTATTACATAGCACTGACAGTGACGGCGGCGCTGTCACTGCTATGTAATAATACTATCCTTATCCCTGTGTGTACAGCGCCGCCGTCACTGTCAGTGCTATGTAATAATACTATCCTTATCCCTGTATGTACAGCGCCGCCATCACTGTCAGTGGGTAGAAAGTACTTTTCTCCACCCCTGTTATTGCCACAGACTTGCACTTTTCACGGCGCCACCATCACTGTCAGTGCTATGTAATACTATCCTTATCCCTGTATCTACAGCGCCGCCGTCACTGTCACTGCTATGTTATAATACTATCCTTATCCCTGTATGTACAGTGCCGCCGTCACTGTCACTGCTATGCAATAATACTATCCTTATCTCTGTATGTACAGCGCCGCCGTCACTGTCAGTGCTAAGTAGTAATACTATCCTTATCCCTGTATGTACAGCGCCGCGGTCACTGTCAGTGCAATGTAATAATACTATTCTTATCCCTGTATGTTCAACACCGCCGTTACTGTCAGTGCTATGTAATTGTACATACAGGGATAAGGATAGTATTACATAGCACTGACAGTGACGGCGGCGCTGTACATACAGATATAAGGATATTATTATTACATAGCACTGACAGTGACGGCGGCGCTGTACATACAGGGATAAGGATAGTATTATTACATAGCAGTGAAAGTGACGGCGGCGCTGTACATACAGGGATAAGGATATTATTACATAGCACTGTCAGTGACGGCAGCGCTGTACATACTGGGATAAGGATAATATTATTACAAATCACTGACAGTGATGGAGGCGCTGTACATACAGGGGGTGCTGTACATACAGGAATAAGGATAGAATTATTACATAGCACTGACAGTGACGGTGGCGCTGTACATACAGGGATAAGGATAGTATTATTACATAGCACTGACAGTGACGGTGGCACTGTACATACAGGGATAAGGATAGTATTATTACATAGCACTGACAGTGACGGCGGCGCTGTACACACAGGGATAAGTATAGTATTACATAGCACTGACAGTGACGCGGCGCTGTACATACAGGGATAAGGATAGTATTACATAGAACTGACAGTGACGGCGGCGCTGTACATACAGGTATAAGGATAGTATTACATAGCACTGACAGTGACGGCGGCGCTGTACATACAGGGATAAGGATAGTATTATTACATAGCACTGACAGTGACGGCGGCGCTGTACATACAGATATAAGGATATTATTATTACATAGCACTGACAGTGACGGCGGCGCTGTACACACAGGGATAAGGATAGTATTACATAGCACTGACAGTGACGCGGCGCTGTACATACAGGGATAAGGATAGTATTACATAGCACTGACAGTGACGGCGGCGCTGTACATACAGGGATAAGGATAGTATTACATAGAACTGACAGTGACGGCGGCGCTGTACATACAGGTATAAGGATAGTATTACATAGCACTGACAGTGACGGCGGCGCTGTACATACAGGGATAAGGATAGTATTATTACATAGCACTGACAGTGACGGCGGCGCTGTACATACAGATATAAGGATATTATTATTACATAGCACTGACAGTGACGGCGGCGCTGTACACACAGGGATAAGGATAGTATTACATAGCACTGACAGTGACGCGGCGCTGTACATACAGGGATAAGGATAGTATTACATAGCACTGACAGTGACGGCGGTGCTGTAAATACTGGGATAAGGATAGTATTACACAGCACTGACAGTGACGGCGGCGCTGTACACACAGGGATAAGGATAGTATTACATATCACTGACAGTGACGGCGGCGCTGTACATACAGGGATAAGGATAGTATTATTACATAGCACTGACAGTGACGGAGGCGCTGTACATACAGGGGGCGCTGTACATACAGGAATAAGGATAGTATTATTACATAGCACTGACAGTGACGGTGGCGCTGTACATACAGGGATAAGGATATTATTATTGCATAGCACTGACAGTGACGGCAGCGCTGTACATACAGGGATAAGGATAGTATTATTACATAGCAGTGACAGTAACAGCGGCGCTGTATATACAGGGATAAGGATAGTATTACATAGAACTGACAGTGACGGCGGCGCTGTACATACAGGGATAAGGATAGTATTACATAGCACTGACAGTGACGGCGGCGCTGTACATACAGGGATAAGGATAGTATTATTACATAGCACTGACAGTGACGGCGGCGCTGTACATACAGGGATAAGTATAGTATTATTACATAGCACTGACAGTGACAGCGGCGCTGTACATACAGGGATAAGTATAGTATTATTACATAGCACTGACAGTGACGGCGGCGCTGTACATACAGGGGAGGATAGTATTATTACACAGCACTGACAGTGACAGCGGCGCTGTACATACAGGGATAGGATAGTATTATTACATAGCAGTGAAAGTGACGGCGGCGCTGTACATACAGGGATAAGGATAGTATTATTACACAGCACAGACAGTGACGGCGGCGCTGTACATACAGGGATAAGGATAGTATTATTACATAGCACTGACAGTGATGGTGGCACTGTACATACAGGGATAAGGATAGTATTATTACATAGCACTGACAGTGACGGCGGCGCTGTACACACATTGATAAGGATAGTTTTACATAGCACTGATAGTGACGCGGTGCTGTACATACAGGGATAAGGATAGTATTACATAGCACTGACAGTGACGGCGACGCTGTACATACAGGGATAAGGATAGTATTACATAGCACTGACAGTGACGGCAGCGCTGTACATACAGGGATAAGGATAGTATTATTACATAGCACTGACAGTGACGGCGGCGCTGTACATACAGGGATAAGTATAGTATTATTATACTATATAATTATACTTATACAGTATAGCTACTGTAACTTCTTATAGGAAGGTCTAGGAGCTCTGAAAATGAACGTGCGCGTCTTTCACTCTTCCCGAGGGACTTAGAAGAATTTTGTGATATTTTTTATTAAAATGGTGTATAAGGGTATATATATATAAATATATTCTATGCACTGTATATGAGCTGGGATTTCTAAATCCGTGGTTCCGAGAGGGGGTAACCAGGCTCACTAATAAAGGTGAAGCCCACTCTGTTGCCCCTGATCCATGTTTTGGGAACCTAGAGTGTCAGCTCTTGGGCCTGACGGTTGTATATGTACTGCCATGTATTGGGTGTCAAATATGCAACAATAAAGAATGTATGTGTCTTTTGCCTTTCCAGGACTGCTAACAAGTGGAGATTACCAGACTATGAGATTCAGGGTGGACTTTCCGGTAAAAGTGTTGTCGGATTGTGTCTAGCTAGCCGGGAACAAGAGATACTGGTCACCCCAAAAATATACACGGGAACCGAGTCAGATTCCCGTGTACATAAGTGCACATAAGTCCGGACAAAATCCTCCCTGGAAAGCAGTTACGCGGCTCACCGCCAGGATGCCCTGCTTCAGCACAGACCAGTAAGGCATTGTGATACGCGTATCCCCGGTATAGTCAGGGGTTAATGGGAGTCGTCCCCGTCCCCCCAGTATATGCCCAGAACCATGGACCCGGTATTTGTGATTCGGACTGTCTCCAACCAGCCATAATGTTGTGAGAGTGAAATTATTTCCAAGTCCAGCTTCGGTACATTAGAAGCAACTCTAAAACTTAACCTAAGCGTTTTTCGAAGCTACTTTTTAGCTAACTTCTTATAGGAAGGTCTAGGAGCTCTGAAAATGAACGTGCGCGTCTTTCACTCTTCCCGAGGGACTTAGAAGAATTTTGTGATATTTTTTATTAAAATGGTGTATAAGGGTATATACAGTGGCGACAAAGTTTATTAGAGCAAATGCCGCCGGTTCAACGGGACTTACTCCGGCTGGTGCTGAGAATAGTCAGCGCATCAGCCGCATCCAGCCGCGTCCCCTCCGTTCCCCCCCCCCTCCAATCCGCGCGCAATTTATATACCTTCCCGACCCCCTAGCTGCGCCTGCTGTACCCCTCTGCTTCCCCGCTCCCCCGCTTACCTCACTTCAAACCTTCAGGGGAGTCGGGGAAGCCGGGGAAGCCGGGCGCTCACGTGACTGTGACGTCACCGACGTCACGCGAACGAGACGCTTGTCAACGCTTCTCCACGCTGCCGCCACGCATCCTGCCGTGCGTATTTTGCTTTAATAAACTTTGTCGGTGCTGTATATAAATATATTGTATGCACTGTATATGAGCTGGGATTTCTAAATCCGTGGTTCCGAGAGGGGGTAACCAGGCTCACTAATAAAGGTCAAGCCCACTTGGTTGCCCCTGATCCATGTTTTGGGACCCTAGAGTGTCAGCTCTTGGGCCTGACTGTTGTATATGTACTGCCATGTATTGGGTGTCAAATATGCAACAATAAAGAATGTATGTGTCTTTTGCCTTTCCAGGACTGCTAACGAGTGGAGATTATCAGACTATGAGATTCAGGGTGGACTTTCCGGTAAAAGTGTTGTCGGATTGTGTCTAGCTAGCCGGGAACAAGAGATACTGGTCACCCCCAAAATGTACACGGGAACCGAGTCAGATTCCTGTGTACATAAGTGCACAGACCTCTGGACAAAACCCTCCCTGGAAAGCAGTTACGCGGCTCACCGCCAGGATGCCCTGCTTCAGCACAGACCAGTAAGGCATTGTGATACGCGTATCCCCGGTATAGTCAGGGGTTAATGGGAGTCGTCCCCGTCCCCCCAGTATATGCCCAGAACCATGGACCCGGTATTTGTGATTCGGACTGTCTCCAACCAGCCATAATGTTGTGAGAGTGAAATTATTTCCAAGTCCAGCTTCGGTACATTAGAAGCAACTCTGAAACTTAACCTAAGCGTTTTTCGAAGCTACTTTTTAGCTAACTTCTTATAGGAAGGTCTAGGAGCTCTGAAAATGAACGTGCGCGTCTTTCACTCTTCCCGAGGGACTTAGAAATTTTTTGTGATATTTTTTATTAAAATGGTGTATAAGGGTATATATATAAATATATTGTATGCACTGTATATGAGCTGGGATTTCTAAATCCGTGGTTCCGAGAGGGGGTAACCAGGCTCACTAATAAAGGTCAAGCCCACTTGGTTGCCCCTGATCCATGTTTTGGGACCCTAGAGTGTCAGCTCTTGGGCCTGACTGTTGTATATGTACTGCCATGTATTGGGTGTCAAATATGCAACAATAAAGAATGTATGTGTCTTTTGCCTTTCCAGGACTGCTAACGAGTGGAGATTATCAGACTATGAGATTCAGGGTGGACTTTCCGGTAAAAGTGTTGTCGGATTGTGTCTAGCTAGCCGGGAACCAGAGATACTGGTCACTCCCAAAATGTACACAGGAACCGAGTCAGATTACCGGGTACATAAGGGTACAGACCTCTGGACAAAATCCTCCCTGGAAAGCAGTTTCGCGGCTCACCGCCAGGATGCCCTGCTTCAGCACAGACCAGTAAGGCATTATGATATGCGTATCCCCGGTATAGTCAGGGGTTAATGGGAGTCGCCCCCGTCCCCCCAGTATATGCCCAGAACCATGGACCCAGTATTTGTGGTTCGGACTGTCTCCAACCAGCCATAATGTTGTGAGAGTGAAATTATTTCCAAGTCCAGCTTCGGTACATTAGAAGCAACTCTGAAACTTAACCTAAGCGTTTTTCGAAGCTACTTTTTAGCTAACTTCTTATAGGAAGGTCTAGGAGCTATGAAAATGAACGTGCGCGTCTTTCACTCTTCCCGAGGGACTTAGAAGAATTTTGTGATATTTTTTATTAAAATGGTGTAGAAGGGTATATATATAAATATATTGTATGCACTGTATATGAGCTGGGATTTCTAAATCCGTGGTTCCGAGAGGGGGTAACCAGGCTCACTAATAAAGGTCAAGCCCACTTGGTTGCCCCTGATCCATGTTTTGGGACCGTAGAGTGTCAGCTCTTGGGCCTGACTGTTGTATACAGTATGTACTGCCATGTATTGGGTGTCAAATATGCAACAATAAAGAATGTATGTGTCTTTTGCCTTTCCAGGACTGCTAACGAGTGGAGATTATCAGACTATGAGATTCAGGTGGACTTTCCGGTAAAAGTGTTGTCGGATTGTGTCTAGCTAGCCGGGAACCAGAGATACTGGTCACTCCCAAAAAGTACACGGGAACCGAGTCAGATTCCCGGGTACATAAGGGTACAGACCTCTGGACAAAATCCTCCCTGGAAAGCAGAATCGCGGCTCACCGCCAGGATGCCCTGCTTCAGCACAGACCAGTAAGGCATTATGATATGCGTATCCCCGGTATAGTCAGGGGTTAATGGGAGTTGCCCCCGTCCCCCCAGTATATGCCCAGAACCATGGACCCGGTATTTGTGGTTCGGACTGTCTCCAACCAGCCATAATGTTGTGAGAGTGAAATTATTTCCAAGTCCAGCTTCGGTACATTAGAAGCAACTCTGAAATTTAACCTAAGCGTTTTTCGAAGCTACTTTTTAGCTAACTTCTTATAGGAAGGTCTAGTAGCTATGAAAATGAACGTGCGCGTCTTTCACTCTTCCCGAGGGACTTAGAAGAATTTTGTGATATTTTTTATTAAAATGGTGTATAAGGGTATATATATAAATATATTGTATGCACTGTATATGAGCTGGGATTTCTAAGTCTGTGGTTCCGAGAGGGGGTAACCAGGCTCACTAATAAATGTCAAGCCCACTCTGTTGCCCCTGATCCATGTTTTGGGGCCCTAGAGTGTCAGCTCTTGGGCCTGACTGTTGTATATGTTCTGCCATGTATTGGGTGTCAAATATGCAACAATAAAGAATGTATGTGTATTTTGCCTTTCCAGGAATGCTAACCAGTGGAGATTCTCAGACTATGAGATTCAGGGTTGACTTTCCGGTAAAAGTGTTGTCGGATTGTGTCTAGCTAGCCGGGAACCAGAGATACTGGTTACTCCCAAAATGTACACGGGAACCGAGTCAGATTCCCGGGTACATAAGGGTACAGACCTCTGGACAATATCCTGCCTGGAAAGCAGTTACGCGGCTCACCGCCAGGATGCCCTGCTTCAGCACAGACCAGTAAGGCATTGTGATACGCGTATCCCCGGTATAGTCAGGGGTTAATGGGAGTCGTCCCCATCCCCCCAGTATATGCCCAGAACCATGGACCCGGTATTTGTGATTCGGACTGTCTCCAACCAGCCATAATGTTGTGAGAGTGAAATTATTTCCAAGTCCAGCTTCGGTACATTAGAAGCAACTCTGAAACTTAACCTAAGCGTTTTTCGAAGCTACTTTTTAGCTAACTTCTTATAGGAAGGTCTAGGAGCTCTGAAAATGAACGTGCGTGTCTTTCACTCTTCCCGAGGGACTTAGAAAATTTTTGTGATATTTTTTATTAAAATGGTGTATAAGGGTATATACAGTGGCGACAAAGTTTATTAGAGCAAATGCCGCCGGTTCACCGGGACTTACTCCGGCTGGTGCTGAGAATAGTCAGCGCATCAGCCGCATCCAGCCGCGTCCCCTCCGTTCCCCCCCCCTCCAATCCGCGCGCAATTTATATACCTTCCCGACACCCTAGCTGCGCCTGCTGTGCCCCTCTGCTTCCCCGCACCCCCGCTTACCTCACTTCAAACCTTCAGGGGAGTCGGGAAAGCCGGGGAAGCCGGGGTAGCCGGGCGCTCACGTGACTGTGACGTCACCGACGTCACGCGAACAAGCCGCTTGTCAACGCTTCTCCACGCTGCCGCCACGCATCCTGCCGTGCGGTTTTTGCTTTAATAAACTTTGTCGGTGCTGTATATAAATATATTGTATGCACTGTATATGAGCTGGGATTTCTAAGTCTGTGGTTCCGAGAGGGGGTAACCAGGCTCACTAATAAAGGTCAAGCCCACTCTGTTGCCCCTGATGCATGTTTTGGGGCCCTAGAGTGTCAGCTCTTGGGACTGACTGTTGTATATGTTCTGCCATGTATTGGGTGTAAAATATGCAACAATAAAGAATCTATGTGTCTTTTGCCTTTCCAGGAATGCTAACCAGTGGAGATTCTCAGACTATGAGATTCAGGGTGGACTTTCCGGTAAAAGTGTTGTCGGATTGTGTCTAGCTAGCCGGGAACCAGAGATACTGGTCACCCCCAAAATGTACACGGGAACCGAGTCAGATTCCCGGGTACATAAAGGCACAGACCCCCGGACAACATCCTCCCTGGAAAGCAGTTACGCGGCTCACCGCCAGGATGCCCTGCTTCAGCACAGACCAGTAAGGCATTGTGATACGCGTATCCCCGGTATAGTCAGGGGTTAATGGGAGTCGTCCGCGTCCCCCCAGTATATGCCCAGAACCATGGACCCGGTATTTGTGGTTCGGACTGTCTCCAACCAGCCATAATGTTGTGAGAGTGAAATTATTTCCAAGTCCAGCTTCGGTACATTAGAAGCAACTCTGAAACTTAACCTAAGCGTTTTTCGAAGCTACTTTTTAGCTAACTTCTTATAGGAAGGTCTAGGAGATATGAAAATTAACGTGCGCGTCTTTCACTCTTCCCGAGTGACTTAGAAGAATTTTGTTATATTTTTTATTAAAATGGTGTATAAGGGTATATATATAAATATATTGTATGCACTGTATATGAGCTGGGATTTCTAAGTCTGTGGTTCCGAGAGGGGGTAACCAGGCTCACTAATAAATGTCAAGCCCACTCTGTTGCCCCTGATCCATTTTTTGGGACCGTAGAGTGTCAGCTCTTGGGCCTGACTGTTGTATATGTACTGCCATGTATTGGGTGTCAAATATGCAACAATAAAGAATGTATGTGTCTTTTGCCTTTCCAGGACTGCTAACGAGTGGAGATTATCAGACTATGAGATTCAGGGTGGACTTTCCGGTAAAAGTGTTGTCGGATTGTGTCTAGCTAGCCGGGAACCAGAGATACTGGTCACTCCCAAAATGTACACGGGAACCGAGTCAGATTCCCGGGTACATAAGGGTACAGACCTCTGGACAAAATCCTCCCTGGAATGCAGTTACGCGGCTCACCGCCAGGATGCCCTGCTTCAGCACAGACCAGTAAGGCATTATGATATGCGTATCCCCTGTATAGTCAGGGGTTAATGGGAGTCGCCCCCGTCCCCCCAGTATATGCCCAGAACCATGGACCCGGTATTTGTGGTTCGGACTGTCTCCAACCAGCCATAATGTTGTGAGAGTGAAATTATTTCCAAGTCCAGCTTCGGTACATTAGAAGCAACTCTGAAACTTAACCTAAGCGTTTTTCGAAGCTACTTTTTAGCTAACTTCTTATAGGAAGGTCTAGGAGCTATGAAAATGAACGTGCGCGTCTTTCACTCTTCCCGAGGGACTTAGAAGAATTTTGTGATATTTTTTTATTAAAATGGTGTATAAGGATATATATAAATATATTGTATGCACTGTATATGAGCTGGGATTTCTAAGTCCGTGGTTCCGAGAAGGGGTTACCAGGCTCACAAATAATGGTGAAGCCCACTCTGTTGCCCCTGATCCATGTTTTGGGGCCCTAGAGTGTCAGCTCTTGGGACTGACGGTTGTATATGTTCTGCCATGTATTGGGTGTCAAATATGCAACAATAAAGAATGTATGTGTCTTGTGCCTTTCCAGGAATGCTAACCAGTGGAGATTCTCAGACTATGAGATTCAGGGTGGACTTTCCGGTAAAAGTGTTCTCGGATTGTGTCTACAGTAGCTAGCCAGGAACAAGAGATACTGGTCACCCCCAAAATATACACGGGAACCGAGTCAGATTCCCGTGTACATAAGTGCACAGACCTCCGGACAAAATCCTCCCTGGAAAGCAGTTACGTGGCTCACCGCCAGGATGCCCTGCTTCAGCACAGACCAGTAAGGCATTATGATATGCGTATCCCCGGTATAGTCAGGGGTTAATGGGAGTCGCCCCCATCCCCCCAGTATATGCCCAGAACCATGGACTCGGTATTTGTGGTTCGGACTGTCTCCAACCAGCCATAATGTTGTGAGAGTGAAATTATTTCCAAGTCCAGCTTCGGTACATTAGAAGCAACTCTGAAACTTAACCTAAGCGTTTTTCGAAGCTACTTTTTAGCTAACTTCTTATAGGAAGGTCTAGGAGCTATGAAAATGAACGTGCGTGTCTTTCACTCTTCCCGAGGGACTTAGAAGGATTTTGTGATATTTTTTATTAAAATGGTGTATAAGGGTATATATATAAATATATTGTATGCACTGTATATGAGCTGGGATTTCTAAATCCGTGGTTCTGAGAGGGGGTAACCAGGCTCACTAATAAAGGTCAAGCCCACTTGGTTGCCCCTGATCCATTTTTTGGGACCGTAGAGTGTCAGCTCTTGGGCCTGACTGTTGTATATGTACTGCCATGTATTGGGTGTCAAATATGCAACAATAAAGAATGTATGTGTCTTTTGCCTTTCCAGGACTGCTAACGAGTGGAGATTATCAGACTATGAGATTCAGGGTGGACTTTCCGGTAAAAGTGTTGTCGGATTGTGTCTAGCTAGCCGGGAACCAGAGATACTGGTCACTCCCAAAATGTACACGGGAACCGAGTCAGATTCCCGGGTACATAAGGGTACAGACCTCCTGACAAAATCCTCCCTGGAAAGCAGTTACGCGGCTCACCGCCAGGATGCCCTGCTTCAGCACAGACCAGTAAGGCATTATGATATGCGTATCCCCTGTATAGTCAGGGGTTAATGGGAGTCGCCCCCGTCCCCCCAGTATATGCCCAGAACCATGGACCCGGTATTTGTGGTTCGGACTGTCTCCAACCAGCCATAATGTTGTGAGAGTGAAATTATTTCCAAGTCCAGCTTCGGTACATTAGAAGCAACTCTGAAACTTAACCTAAGCGTTTTTCGAAGCTACTTTTTAGCTAACTTCTTATAGGAAGGTCTAGGAGCTCTGAAAATGAACGTACGTGTCTTTCACTCTTCCCGAGGGACTTAGAAGAATTTTGTGATATTTTTTATTAAAATGGTGTATAAGGGTATATATATAAATATATTGTATGCACTGTATATGAGCTGGGATTTCTAAATCCGTGGTTCCGAGAGGGGGTAACCAGGCTCACTAATAAAGGTCAAGCCCACTCTGTTGCTCCTGATGCATGTTTTGGGGCCCTAGAGTGTCAGCTCTTGGGCCTGACTGTTGTATATGTACTGCCATGTATTGGGTGTCAAATATGCAACAATAAAGAATGTATGTGTCTTTTGCCTTTCCAGGACTGCTAACGAGTGGAGATTATCAGACTATGAGATTCAGGGTGGACTTTCCGGTAAAAGTGTTGTCGGATTGTGTCTAGCTAGCCGGGAACCAGAGATACTGGTCACTCCCAAAATGTACACGGGAACCGAGTCAGATTCCCGGGTACATAAGGGTACAGACCTCCGGACAATATCCTGCCTGGAAAGCAGTTACGCGGCTCACCGCCAGGATGCCCTGCTTCAGCACAGACCAGTAAGGCATTGTGATACGCGTATCCCCGGTATAGTCAGGGGTTAATGGGAGTCGTCCCCGTCCCCCCAGTATATGCCCAGAACCATGGACCCGGTATTTGTGGTTCGGACTGTCTCCAACCAGCCATAATGTTGTGAGAGTGAAATTATTTCCAAGTCCAGCTTCGGTACATTAGAAGCAAATCTGAAACTTAACCTAAGCGTTTTTCGAAGCTACATTTTAGCTAACTTCTTATAGGAAGGTCTAGGAGCTCTGAAAATGAATGTGCGTGTCTTTCACTCTTCTTGAGTAACTTAGAAGAATTTTGTGATATTTTTTATTAAAATGTTGTGTAAGGGTATATATATAAATATATTGTATGCACTGTATATGAGCTGGGATTTCTAAATCCGTGGTTCCGAGAGGGGGTAACAAGGCTCACTAATAAAGGTCAAGCCCACTCTGTTGCTCCTGATGCATGTTTTGGGGCCCTAGAGTGTCAGCTCTTGGGACTGACTGTTGTATATGTTCTGCCATGTATTGGGTGTCAAATATGCAACAATAAAGAATGTATGTGTCTTTTGCCTTTCAAGGAATGCTAACCAGTGGAGATTATCAGACTATGAGATTCAGGGTGGACTTTCCGGTAAAAGTGTTGTCGGATTGTGTCTAGCTAGCTGGGAACCAGAGATACTGGTCACTCCCAAAATGTACACGGGAACCGAGTCAGATTCCCGGGTACATAAGGGTACAGACCTCCGGACAATATCCTGCCTGGAAAGCAGTTACGCGGCTCACCGCCAGGATGCCCTGCTTCAGCACAGACCAGTAAGGCATTGTGATATGCGTATCCACGGTATAGTCAGGGGTTAATGGGAGTCATCCCCGTCCCCCCAGTATATGCCCAGAACCATGGACCCGGTATTTGTGGTTCGGACTGTCTCCAACCAGCCATAATGTTGTGAGAGTGAAATTATTTCCAAGTCCAGCTTCGGTACATTAGAAGCAAATCTGAAACTTAACCTAAGCGTTTTTCGAAGCTACTTTTTAGCTAACTTCTTATAGGAAGGTCTAGGAGCTCTGAAAATGAATGTGCGCGTCTTTCACTCTTTCCGAGTAACTTAGAAGAATTTTGTGATATTTTTTATTAAAATGTTGTGTAAGGGTATATATATAAATATATTGTATGCACTGTATATGAGCTGGGATTTCTAAGTCTGTGGTTCCGAGAGGGGGTAACCAGGCTCACTAATAAAGGTCAAGCCCACTCTGTTGCCCCTGATCCATGTTTTGGGGCCCTAGAGTGTCAGCTCTTGGGCCTGACTGTTGTATATGTTCTGCCATGTATTGGGTGTCAAATATGCAACAATAAAGAATGTATGTGTCTTTTGCCTTTCCAGGAATGCTAACCAGTGGAGATTCTCAGGCTATGAGATTCAGGGTGGACTTTCCAGTAAAAGTGTTGTCAGATTGTGTCTAGCTAGCCGCGAACCAGAGATACTGGTCACCCCCAAAATGTACACGGGAACCGAGTCAGATTCCCGGGTACATAAGGGTACAGACCTCCGGACAATATCCTGCCTGGAAAGCAGTTACGCGGCTCACCACCAGGATGCACTGCTTCAGCACAGACCAGTAAGGCATTGTGATACGCGTATCCCCGGTATAGTCAGGGGTTAATGGGAGTCGTCCCCGTCCCCCCAGTATATGCCCAGAACCATGGACCCGGTATTTGTGATTCGGACTGTCTCCAACCAGCCATAATGTTGGGAGAGTGAAATTATTTCCAAGTCCAGCTTCGGTACATTAGAAGCAACTCTGAAACTTAACCTAAGCGTTTTTCGAAGCTACTTTTTAGCTAACTTCTTATAGGAAGGTTTAGGAGCTCTGAAAATGAACGTGCGCATCTTTCACTCTTCCCGAGGGACTTAGAAGAATTTTGTGATATTTTTTATTAAAATGGTGTATAAGGGTATATATATAAATATATTGTATGCACTGTATATGAGCTGGGATTTCTAAATCCGTGGTTCCGAGAGGGGGTAACAAGGCTCACTAATAAAGGTCAAGCCCACTCTGTTGCCCCTGATCCATGTTTTGGGAACCTAGAGTGTCAGCTCTTGGGCCTGACTGTTGTATATGTACTTCCATGTATTGGGTGTCAAATATGCAACAATAAAGAATGTATGTGTCTTTTGCCTTTCCAGGAATGCTAACGAGTGGAGATTATCAGACTATGAGATTCAGGGTGGACTTTCCGGTAAAAGTGTTGTCGGATTGTGTCTAGCTAGCCGGGAACCAGAGATACTGGTCACTCCCAAAATGTACACGGGAACCGAGTCAGATTCCCGGGTACATAAGGGTACAGACCTCCAGACAATATCCTGCCTGGAAAGCAGTTACGCGGCTCACCGCCAGGATGCCCTGCTTCAGCACAGACCAGTAAGGCATTGTGATACGCGTATCCCCGGTATAGTCAGGGGTTAATGGGAGTCGTCCCCGTCCCCCCAGTATATGCCCAGAACCATGGACCCGGTATTTGTGGTTCGGACTGTCTCCAACCAGCCATAATGTTGTGAGAGTGAAATTATTTCCAAGTCCAGCTTCGGTACATTAGAAGCAACTCTGAAACTTAACCTAAGCGTTTTTCGAAGCTACTTTTTAGCTAACTTCTTATAGGAAGGTCTAGGAGCTCTGAAAATGAATGTGCGCGTCTTTCACTCTTCCCGAGTAACATAGAAGAATTTTGTGATATTTTTTATTAAAATGTTGTGTAAGGGTATATATATAAATATATTGAATGCACTGTATATGAGCTGGGATTTCTAAGTCTGTGGTTCCGAGAGGGGGTAACCAGGCTCACTAATAAAGGTCAAGCCCACTCTGTTGCCCCTGATCCATGTTTTGGGGCCCTAGAGTGTCAGCTCTTGGGCCTGACTGTTGTATATGTTCTGCCATGTATTGGGTGTCAAATATGCAACAATAAAGAATGTATGTGTCTTTTGCCTTTCCAGGAATGCTAACCAGTGGAGATTCTCAGACTATGAGATTCAGGGTGGACTTTCCGGTAAAAGTGTTGTCGTATTGTGTCTAGCTAGCCGCGAACCAGAGATACTGGTCACCCCCAAAATGTACCCGGGAACCGAGTCAGATTCCCGGGTACATAAGGGTACAGACCTCCGGACAATATCCTGCCTGGAAAGCAGTTACGCGGCTCACCACCAGGATGCCCTGCTTCAGCACAGACCAGTAAGGCATTGTGATACGCGTATCCCCGGTATAGTCAGGGGTTAATGGGAGTCGTCCCCGTCCCCCCAGTATATGCCCAGAACCATGGACCCGGTATTTGTGATTCGGACTGTCTCCAACCAGCCATAATGTTGTGAGAGTGAAATTATTTCCAAGTCCAGCTTCGGTACATTAGAAGCAACTCTGAAACTTAACCTAAGCGTTTTTCGAAGCTACTTTTTAGCTAACTTCTTATAGGAAGGTCTAGGAGCTCTGAAAATGAACGTGCGCTTCTTTCACTCTTCCCGAGGGACTTAGAAGAATTTTGTGATATTTTTTATTAAAATGGTGTATAAGGGTATATATATAAATATATTGTATGCACTGTATATGAGCTGGGATTTCTAAATCCGTGGTTCCGAGAGGGGGTAACCAGGCTCACTAATAAAGGTCAAGCCCACTTGTTTGCCCCTGATCCATGTTTTGGGAACCTAGAGTGTCAGCTCTTGGGCCTGACTGTTGTATATGTACTGCCATGTATTGGGTGTCAAATATGCAACAATAAAGAATGTATGTGTCTTTTGCCTTTCCAGGACTGCTAACGAGTGGAGATTATCAGACTATGAGATTCAGGGTGGACTTTCCGGTAAAAGTGTTGTCGGATTGTGTCTAGCTATCCGGGAACAAGAGATACTGGTCACCCCCAAAATGTACACGGGAACCGAGTCAGATTCCCGTGTACATAAGTGCACAGACCTCCGGACAAAATCCTCCCTGGAAAGCAGTTACGCGACTCACCGCCAGGATGCCCTGCTTCAGCACAGACCAGTAAGGCATTGTGATACGCGTATCCCCGGTATAGTCAGGGGTTAATGGGAGTCGTCCCCGTCCCCCCAGTATATGCCCAGAACCATGGACCCGGTATTTGTGGTTCGGACTGTCTCCAACCAGCCATAATGTTGTGAGAGTGAAATTATTTCCAAGTCCAGCTTCGGTACATTAGAAGCAACTCTGAAACTTAACCTAAGCGTTTTTCGAAGCTACTTTTTAGCTAACTTCTTATAGGAAGGTCTAGGAGCTCTGAAAATTAACGTGCGCGTCTTTCACTCTTCCCGAGGGACTTATAAGAATTTTGTGATATTTTTTATTAAAATGGTGTATAAGGGTATATATATAAATATATTGTATGCACTGTATATGAGCTGGGATTTCTAAATCCGTGGTTCCGAGAGGGGGTAACCAGGCTCACTAATAAAGGTCAAGCCCACTTGGTTGCCCCTGATCCATGTTTTGGGAACCTAGAGTGTCAGCTCTTGGGCCTGACTGTTGTATATGTACTGCCATGTATTGGGTGTCAAATATGCAACAATAAAGAATGTATGTGTCTTTTGCCTTTCTAGGACTGCTAACGAGTGGAGATTATCAGACTATGAGATTCAGGGTGGACTTTCCGGTAAAAGTGTTGTCGGATTGTGTCTAGCTAGCCGGGAACAAGAGATACTGGTCACCCCCAAAATGTACACGGGAACCGAGTCAGATTCCCGTGTACATAAGTACACAGACCTCCGGACAAAATCCTCCCTGGAAAGCAGTTACGCGGCTCACCGCCAGGATGCCCTGCTTCAGCACAGACCAGTAAGGCATTGTGATACGCGTATCCCCGGTATAGTCAGGGGTTAATGGGAGTCGTCCCCGTCCCCCCAGTATATGCCCAGAACCATGGACCCGGTATTTGTGGTTCGGACTGTCTCCAACCAGCCATAATGTTGTGAGAGTGAAATTATTTCCAAGTCCAGCTTCGGTACATTAGAAGCAACTCTGAAACTTAACCTAAGCGTTTTTCGAAGCTACTTTTTAGCTAACTTCTTATAGGAAGGTCTAGGAGCTCTGAAAATGAACGTGCGCGTCTTTCCCTCTTCCCGAGGGACTTAGAAGAATTTTGTGATATTTTTTTATTAAAATGGTGTATAAGGGTATATATATATAAATATATTGTATGCACTGTATATGAGCTGGGATTTCTAAATCCGTGGTTCCGAGAGGGGGTAACCAGGCTCACTAATAAAGGTCAAGCCCACTCTGTTGCCCCTGATGCATGTTTTGGGGCCCTAGAGTGTCAGCTCTTGGGACTGACTGTTGTATATGTTCTGCCATGTATTGGGTGTCAAATATGCAACAATAAAGAATGTATGTGTCTTTTGCCTTTCCAGGAATGCTAACCAGTGGAGATTCTCAGACTATGAGATTCAGGGTGGACTTTCCGGTAAAAGTGTTGTCGGATTGTGTCTAGCTAGCCGGGAACCAGAGATACTGGTCACCCCCAAAATGTACACGGGAACCGAGTCAGATTCCCGGGTACATAAAGGCACAGACCCCCGGACAAAATCCTCCCTGGAAAGCAGTTACGCGGCTCACCGCCAGGATGCCCTGCTTCAGCACAGACCAGTAAGGCATTGTGATACGTGTATCCCCGGTATAGTCAGGGGTTAATGGGAGTCGTCCCCGTCCCCCCAGTATATGCCCAGAACCATGGACCCGGTATTTGTGGTTCGGACTGTCTCCAACCAGCCATAATGTTGTGAGAGTGAAATTATTTCCAAGTCCAGCTTCGTTACATTAGAAGCCACTCTGAAACTTAACCTAAGCGTTTTTCGAAGCTACTTTTTAGCTAACTTCTTATAGGAAGGTCTAGGAGATCTGAAAATGAACGTACGCGTCTTTCACTCTTCCCGAGGGACTTAGAAGGATTTTGTGATATTTTTTATTAAAATGGTGTATAAGGGTATATATATAAATATATTGTATGCACTGTATATGAGCTGGGATTTCTAAGTCTGTGGTTCCGAGAGGGGGTAACCAGGCTCACTAATAAAGGTCAAGCCCACTCTGTTGCCCCTGATCCATGTTTTGGGGCCCTAGAGTGTCAGCTCTTGGGACTGACTGTTGTATATGTTCTGCCATGTATTGGGTGTCAAATATGCAACAATAAAGAATGTATGTGTCTTTTGCCTTTCCAGGAATGCTAACCAGTGGAGATTCTCAGACTATGAGATTCAGGGTGGACTTTCCGGTAAAAGTGTTGTCGGATTGTGTCTAGCTAGCCGGGAACCATAAATACTGGTCACCCCCAAAATGTACACGGGAACCGAGTCAGATTCCCGTGTACATAAAGGTACAGACCTCCGGACAATATCCTGCCTGGAAAGCAGTTACGCGGCTCACCGCCAGGATGCCCTGCTTCAGCACAGACCAGTAAGGCATTGTGATACGTGTATCCCCGGTATAGTCAGGGGTTAATGGGAGTCGTCCCCGTCCCCCCAGTATATGCCCAGAACCATGGACCCGGTATTTGTGGTTCGGACTGTCTCCAACCAGCCATAATGTTGTGAGAGTGAAATTATTTCCAAGTCCAGCTTCGGTACATTAGAAGCAACTCTGAAACTTAACCTAGGCGTTTTTCGAAGCTACTTTTTAGCTAACTTCTTATAGGAAGGTGTAGGAGCTCTGAAAATGAACGTACGTGTCTTTCACTCTTCCCGAGGGACTTAGAAGAATTTTGTGATATTTTTTATTAAAATGGTGTAGAAGGGTATATATATATAAATATATTGTATGCACTGTATATGAGCTGGGATTTCTAAGTCTGTGGTTCCGAGAGGGGGTAACCAGGCTCACTAATAAAGGTCAAGCCCACTCTGTTGCCCCTGATGCATGTTTTGGGGCCCTAGAGTGTCAGCTCTTGGGACTGACTGTTGTATATGTTCTGCCATGTATTGGGTGTAAAATATGCAACAATAAAGAATCTATGTGTCTTTTGCCTTTCCAGGAATGCTAACCAGTGGAGATTCTCAGACTATGAGATTCAGGGTGGACTTTCCGGTAAAAGTGTTGTCGGATTGTGTCTAGCTAGCCGGGAACCATAAATACTGGTCACCCCCAAAATGTACACGGGAACCGAGTCAGATTCCCGTGTACATAAAGGTACAGACCTCCGGACAATATCCTGCCTGGAAAGCAGTTACGCGGCTCACCGCCAGGATGCCCTGCTTCAGCACAGACCAGTAAGGCATTGTGATACGTGTATCCCCGGTATAGTCAGGGGTTAATGGGAGTCGTCCCCGTCCCCCCAGTATATGCCCAGAACCATGGACCCGGTATTTGTGGTTCGGACTGTCTCCAACCAGCCATAATGTTGTGAGAGTGAAATTATTTCCAAGTCCAGCTTCGGTACATTAGAAGCAACTCTGAAACTTAACCTAGGCGTTTTTCGAAGCTACTTTTTAGCTAACTTCTTATAGGAAGGTGTAGGAGCTCTGAAAATGAACGTACGTGTCTTTCACTCTTCCCGAGGGACTTAGAAGAATTTTGTGATATTTTTTATTAAAATGGTGTAGAAGGGTATATATATATAAATATATTGTATGCACTGTATATGAGCTGGGATTTCTAAGTCTGTGGTTCCGAGAGGGGGTAACCAGGCTCACTAATAAAGGTCAAGCCCACTCTGTTGCCCCTGATGCATGTTTTGGGGCCCTAGAGTGTCAGCTCTTGGGACTGACTGTTGTATATGTTCTGCCATGTATTGGGTGTAAAATATGCAACAATAAAGAATCTATGTGTCTTTTGCCTTTCCAGGAATGCTAACCAGTGGAGATTCTCAGACTATGAGATTCAGGGTGGACTTTCCGGTAAAAGTGTTGTCGGATTGTGTCTAGCTAGCCGGGAACCAGAGATACTGGTCACAACCAAAATGTACACGGGAACCGAGTCAGATTCCCGGGTACATAAAGGCACAGACCCCCGGACAACATCCTCCCTGGAAAGCAGTTACGCGGCTCACCGCCAGGATGCCCTGCTTCAGCACAGACCAGTAAGGCATTGTGATACGCGTATCCCCGGTATAGTCAGGGGTTAATGGGAGTCGTCCGCGTCCCCCCAGTATATGCCCAGAACCATGGACCCGGTATTTGTGGTTCGGACTGTCTCCAACCAGCCATAATGTTGTGAGAGTGAAATTATTTCCAAGTCCAGCTTCGGTACATTAGAAGCAACTCTGAAACTTAACCTAAGCGTTTTTCGAAGCTACTTTTTAGCTAACTTCTTATAGGAAGGTCTAGGAGATATGAAAATGAACGTACGCGTCTTTCACTCTTCCCGAGTGACTTAGAAGAATTTTGTTATATTTTTTATTAAAATGGTGTATAAGGGTATATATATAAATATATTGTATGCACTGTATATGAGCTGGGATTTCTAAGTCTGTGGTTCCGAGAGGGGGTAACCAGGCTCACTAATAAAGGTCAAGCCCACTCTGTTGCCCCTGATCCATGTTTTGGGGCCCTAGAGTGTCAGCTCTTGGGACTGACTGTTGTATATGTTCTGCCATGTATTGGGTGTCAAATATGCAACAATAAAGAATGTATGTGTCTTTTGCCTTTCCAGGAATGCTAACCAGTGGAGATTCTCAGACTATGAGATTCAGGGTGGACTTTCCGGTAAAAGTGTTGTCGGATTGTGTCTAGCTAGCCGGGAACCAGAGATACTGGTCACCCCCTAAATGTACACGGGAACCGAGTCAGATTCCCGGGTACATAAGGGTACAGACCTCCGGACAATATCCTGCCTGGAAAGCAGTTACGCGGCTCACCACCAGGATGCCCTGCTTCAGCACAGACCAGTAAGGCATTGTGATACGCGTATCCCCGGTATAGTCAGGGGTTAATGGGAGTCGTCCCCGTCCCCCCAGTATATGCCCAGAACCATGGACCCGGTATTTGTGATTCGGACTGTCTCCAACCAGTCATAATGTTGTGAGAGTGAAATTATTTCCAAGTCCAGCTTCGGTACATTAGAAGCAACTCTGAAACTTAACCTAAGCGTTTTTCGAAGCTACTTTTTAGCTAACTTCTTATAGGAAGGTCTAGGAGCTCTGAAAATGAATGTGCGCGTCTTTCACTCTTCCCGAGGGACTTAGAAGAATTTTGTGATATTTTTTATTAAAATGGTGTATAAGGGTATATATATAAATATATTTTATGCACTGTATATGAGCTGGGATTTCTAAATCCGTGGTTCCGAGAAGGGGTAACCAGGCTCACTAATAAAGGTCAAGCCCACTTGGTTGCCCCTGATCCATGTTTTGGGAACCTAGAGTGTCAGCTCTTGGGCCTGACTGTTGTATATGTACTGCCATGTTTTGGGTGTCAAATTTGCAACAATAAAGAATGTATGTGTCTTTTGCCTTTCCAGGACTGCTAACGAGTGGAGATTATCAGACTATGAGATTCAGGGTGGACTTTCCGGTAAAAGTGTTGTCGGATTGTGTCTAGCTATCCGGGAACAAGAGATACTGGTCACCCCCAAAATGTACACGGGAACCGAGTCAGATTCCCGTGTACATAAGTGCACAGACCTCCGGACAAAATCCTCCCTTGAAAGCAGTTACGCGACTCACCGCCAGGATGCCCTGCTTCAGCACAGACCAGTAAGGCATTGTGATACGCGTATCCCCGGTATAGTCAGGGGTTAATGGGAGTCGTCCCCGTCCCCCCAGTATATGCCCAGAACCATGGACCCGGTATTTGTGGTTCGGACTGTCTCCAACCAGCCATAATGTTGTGAGAGTGAAATTATTTCCAAGTCCAGCTTCGGTACATTAGAAGCAACTCTGAAACTTAACCTAAGCGTTTTTCGAAGCTACTTTTTAGCTAACTTCTTATAGGAAGGTCTAGGAGCTCTGAAAATTAACGTGCGCGTCTTTCACTCTTCCCGAGGGACTTATAAGAATTTTGTGATATTTTTTATTAAAATGGTGTATAAGGGTATATATATAAATATATTGTATGCACTGTATATGAGCTGGGATTTCTAAATCCGTGGTTCCGAGAGGGGGTAACCAGGCTCACTAATAAAGGTCAAGCCCACTCTGTTGCCCCTGATGCATGTTTTGGGGCCCTAGAGTGTCAGCTCTTGGGACTGACTGTTGTATATGTTCTGCCATGTATTGGGTGTCAAATATGCAACAATAAAGAATGTATGTGTCTTTTGCCTTTCCAGGAATGCTAACCAGTGGAGATTCTCAGACTATGAGATTCAGGGTGGACTTTCCGGTAAAAGTGTTGTCGGATTGTGTCTAGCTAGCCGGGAACCAGAGATACTGGTCACCCCCAAAATGTACACGGGAACCGAGTCAGATTCCCGGGTACATAAAGGCACAGACCCCCGGACAAAATCCTCCCTGGAAAGCAGTTACGCGGCTCACCGCCAGGATGCCCTGCTTCAGCACAGACCAGTAAGGCATTGTGATACGTGTATCCCCGGTATAGTCAGGGGTTAATGGGAGTCGTCCCCGTCCCCCCAGTATATGCCCAGAACCATGGACCCGGTATTTGTGGTTCGGACTGTCTCCAACCAGCCATAATGTTGTGAGAGTGAAATTATTTCCAAGTCCAGCTTCGTTACATTAGAAGCAACTCTGAAACTTAACCTAAGCGTTTTTCGAAGCTACTTTTTAGCTAACTTCTTATAGGAAGGTCTAGGAGATCTGAAAATGAACGTACGCGTCTTTCACTCTTCCCGAGGGACTTAGAAGAATTTTGTGATATTTTTTATTAAAATGGTGTATAAGGGTATATATATAAATATATTGTATGCACTGTATATGAGCTGGGATTTCTAAGTCTGTGGTTCCGAGAGGGGGTAACCAGGCTAACTAATAAAGGTCAAGCCCACTCTGTTGCCCCTGATCCATGTTTTGGGGCCCTAGAGTGTCAGCTCTTGGGCCTGACTGTTGTATATGTTCTGCCATGTATTGGGTGTCAAATACGCAACAATAAAGAATGTATGTGTCTTTTGCCTTTCCAGGAATGCTAACCAGTGGAGATTCTCAGACTATGAGATTCAGGGTGGACTTTTCGGTAAAAGTGTTGTCGGATTGTGTCTAGCTAGCCGGGAACCATAGATACTGGTCACCCCCAAAATGTACACGGGAACCGAGTCAGATTCCCGTGTACATAAGGGTACAGACCTCCGGACAATATCCTGCCTGGAAAGCAGTTACGCGGCTCACCGCCAGGATGCCCTGCTTCAGCACAGACCAGTAAGGCATTGTGATACGTGTATCCCCGGTATAGTCAGGGGTTAATGGGAGTCGTCCCCGTCCCCCCAGTATATGCCCAGAACCATGGACCCGGTATTTGTGGTTCGGACTGTCTCCAACCAGCCATAATGTTGTAAGAGTGAAATTATTTCCAAGTCCAGCTTCGGTACATTAGAAGCAACTCTGAAACTTAACCTAGGCGTTTTTCGAAGCTACTTTTTAGCTAACTTCTTATAGGAAGGTGTAGGAGCTCTGAAAATGAACGTACGTGTCTTTCACTCTTCCCGAGGGACTTAGAAGAATTTTGTGATATTTTTTATTAAAATGGTGTAGAAGGGTATATATATATAAATATATTGTATGCACTGTATATGAGCTGGGATTTCTAAGTCTGTGGTTCCGAGAGGGGGTAACCAGGCTCACTAATAAAGGTCAAGCCCACTCTGTTGCCACTGATGCATGTTTTGGGGCCCTAGAGTGTCAGCTCTTGGGACTGACTGTTGTATATGTTCTGCCATGTATTGGGTGTAAAATATGCAACAATAAAGAATCTATGTGTCTTTTGCCTTTCCAGGAATGCTAACCAGTGGAGATTCTCAGACTATGAGATTCAGGGTGGACTTTCCGGTAAAAGTGTTGTCGGATTGTGTCTAGCTAGCCGGGAACCAGAGATACTGGTCACCCCCAAAATGTACACGGGAACCGAGTCAGATTCCCGGGTACATAAAGGCACAGACCCCCGGACAACATCCTCCCTGGAAAGCAGTTACGCGGCTCACCGCCAGGATGCCCTGCTTCAGCACAGACCAGTAAGGCATTGTGATACGCGTATCCCCGGTATAGTCAGGGGTTAATGGGAGTCGTCCGCGTCCCCCCAGTATATGCCCAGAACCATGGACCCGGTATTTGTGGTTCGGACTGTCTCCAACCAGCCATAATGTTGTGAGAGTGAAATTATTTCCAAGTCCAGCTTCGGTACATTAGAAGCAACTCTGAAACTTAACCTAAGCGTTTTTCGAAGCTACTTTTTAGCTAACTTCTTATAGGAAGGTCTAGGAGATATGAAAATGAACGTACGCGTCTTTCACTCTTCCCGAGGGACTTAGAAGAATTTTGTGATATTTTTTATTAAAATGGTGTATAAGGGTATATATATAAATATATTGTATGCACTGTATATGAGCTGGGATTTCTAAGTCTGTGGTTCCGAGAGGGGGTAACCAGGCTCACTAATAAAGGTCAAGCCCACTCTGTTTCCCCTGATCCATGTTTTGGGGCCCTAGAGTGTCAGCTCTTGGGACTGACTGTTGTATATGTTCTGCCATGTATTGGGTGTCAAATATGCAACAATAAAGAATGTATGTGTCTTTTGCCTTTCCAGGAATGCTAACCAATGGAGATTCTCAGACTATGAGATTCAGGGTGGATTTTCCGGTAAAAGTGTTGTCGGATTGTGTCTAGCTAGCCGGGAACCAGAGATACTGGTCACCCCCTAAATGTACACGGGAACCGAGTCAGATTCCCGGGTACATAAGGGTACAGACCTCCGGACAATATCCTGCCTGGAAAGCAGTTACGCGGCTAACCGCCAGGATGCCCTGCTTCAGCACAGACCAGTAAGGCATTGTGATACGTGTATCCCCGGTATAGTCAGGGGTTAATGGGAGTCGTCCCCGTCCCCCCAGTATATGCCCAGAACCATGGACCCGGTATTTGTGGTTCGAACTGTCTCCAACCAGCCATAATGTTGTGAGAGTGAAATTATTTCCAAGTCCAGCTTCGGTACATTAGAAGCAACTCTGAATCTTAACCTAAGCGTTTTTCGAAGCTACTTTTTAGCTAACTTCTTATAGGAAGGTGTAGGAGCTCTGAAAATGAACGTACGCGTCTTTCACTCTTCCCGAGGGACTTAGAAGAATTTTGTGATATTTTTTATTAAAATGGTGTATAAGGGTATATATATAAATATATTGTATGCACTGTATATGAGCTGGGATTTCTAAGTCTGTGGTTCCGAGAGGGGGTAACCAGGCTCACTAATAAAGGTCAAGCCCACTCTGTTGCCCCTGATGCATGTTTTGGGGCCCTAGAGTGTCAGCTCTTGGGACTGACTGTTGTATATGTTCTGCCATGTATTGGGTGTAAAATATGCAACAATAAAGAATCTATGTGTCTTTTGCCTTTCCAGGAATGCTAACCAGTGGAGATTCTCAGACTATGAGATTCAGGGTGGACTTTCCGGTAAAAGTGTTGTCGGATTGTGTCTAGCTAGCCGGGAACCAGAGATACTGGTCACCCCCAAAATGTACACGGGAACCGAGTCAGATTCCCGGGTACATAAAGGCACAGACCCCCGGACAAAATCCTCCCTGGAAAGCAGTTACGCGGCTCACCGCCAGGATGCCCTGCTTCAGCACAGACCAGTAAGGCATTGTGATACGCGTATCCCCGGTATAGTCAGGGGTTAATGGGAGTCGTCCGCGTCCCCCCAGTATATGCCCAGAACCATGGACCCGGTATTTGTGGTTCGGACTGTCTCCAACCAGCCATAATGTTGTGAGAGTGAAATTATTTCCAAGTCCAGCTTCGGTACATTAGAAGCAACTCTGAAACTTAACCTAAGCGTTTTTCGAAGCTACTTTTTAGCTAACTTCTTATAGGAAGGTCTAGGAGATCTGAAAATGAACGTACGCGTCTTTCACTCTTCCCGAGGGACTTAGAAGAATTTTGTGATATTTTTTATTAAAATGGTGTATAAGGGTATATATATAAATATATTGTATGCACTGTATATGAGCTGGGATTTCTAAGTCTGTGGTTCCGAGAGGGGGTAACCAGGCTCACTAATAAAGGTCAAGCCCACTCTGTTGCCCCTGATCCATGTTTTGGGGCCCTAGAGTGTCAGCTCTTGGGACTGACTGTTGTATATGTTCTGCCATGTATTGGGTGTAAAATATGCAACAATAAAGAATCTATGTGTCTTTTGCCTTTCCAGGAATGCTAACCAGTGGAGATTCTCAGACTATGAGATTCAGGGTGGACTTTCCGGTAAAAGTGTTGTCGGATTGTGTCTAGCTAGCCGGGAACCAGAGATACTGGTCACCCCCAAAATGTACACGGGAACCGAGTCAGATTCCCGGGTACATAAAGGCACAGACCCCCGGACAAAATCCTCCCTGGAAAGCAGTTACGCGGCTCACCGCCAGGATGCCCTGCTTCAGCACAGACCAGTAAGGCATTGTGATACGCGTATCCCCGGTATAGTCAGGGGTTAATGGGAGTCGTCCGCGTCCCCCCAGTATATGCCCAGAACCATGGACCCGGTATTTGTGGTTCGGACTGTCTCCAACCAGCCATAATGTTGTGAGAGTGAAATTATTTCCAAGTCCAGCTTCGGTACATTAGAAGCAACTCTGAAACTTAACCTAAGCGTTTTTCGAAGCTACTTTTTAGCTAACTTCTTATAGGAAGGTCTAGGAGATCTGAAAATGAACGTACGCGTCTTTCACTCTTCCCGAGGGACTTAGAAGAATTTTGTGATATTTTTTATTAAAATGGTGTATAAGGGTATATATATAAATATATTGTATGCACTGTATATGAGCTGGGATTTCTAAGTCTGTGGTTCCGAGAGGGGGTAACCAGGCTCACTAATAAAGGTCAAGCCCACTCTGTTGCCCCTGATCCATGTTTTGGGGCCCTAGAGTGTCAGCTCTTGGGACTGACTGTTGTATATGTTCTGCCATGTATTGGGTGTCAAATATGCAACAATAAAGAATGTATGTGTCTTTTGCCTTTCCAGGAATGCTAACCAATGGAGATTCTCAGACTATGAGATTCAGGGTGGATTTTCCGGTAAAAGTGTTGTCGGATTGTGTCTAGCTAGCCGGGAACCAGAGATACTGGTCACCCCCTAAATGTACACGGGAACCGAGTCAGATTCCCGGGTACATAAGGGTACAGACCTCCGGACAATATCCTGCCTGGAAAGCAGTTACGCGGCTCACCGCCAGGATGCCCTGCTTCAGCACAGACCAGTAAGGCATTGTGATACGTGTATCCCCGGTATAGTCAGGGGTTAATGGGAGTCGTCCCCGTCCCCCCAGTATATGCCCAGAACCATGGACCCGGTATTTGTGGTTCGAACTGTCTCCAACCAGCCATAATGTTGTGAGAGTGAAATTATTTCCAAGTCCAGCTTCGGTACATTAGAAGCAACTCTGAATCTTAACCTAAGCGTTTTTCGAAGCTACTTTTTAGCTAACTTCTTATAGGAAGGTGTAGGAGCTCTGAAAATGAACGTGCGCGTCTTTCACTCTTCCCGAGGGACTTAGAAGAATTTTGTGATATTTTTTATTAAAATGGTGTATAAGGGTATATATATAAATATATTGTATGAACTGTATATGAGCTGGGATTTCTAAGTCTGTGGTTCCGAGAGGGGGTAACCAGGCTCACTAATAAAGGTCAAGCTCACTTGGTTGCCCCTGATCCATGTTTTGGGACCCTAGAGTGTCAGCTCTTGGGCCTGACTGTTGTATATGTTCTGCCATGTATTGGGTGTCAAATATGCAACAATAAAGAATGTATGTGTCTTTTGCCTTTCCAGGACTGCTAACGAGTGGAGATTCTCAGACTATGAGATTCAGGGTGGACTTTCCGTTAAAAGTGTTGTCGGATTGTGTCTAGCTATCCGGGAACAAGAGATACTGGTCACCCCCAAAATGTACACGGGAACCGAGTCAGATTCCCGGGTACATAAGGGCACAGACCTCTGGACAAAATCCTCCCTGGAAAGTAGTTACGCGGCTCACCGCCAGGATGCCCTGCTTCAGCACAGACCAGTAAGGCATTGTGATACGCGTATCCCCGGTATAGTCAGGGGTTAATGGGAGTCGTCCCCGTCCCCCCAGTATATGCCCAGAACCATGGACCCGGTATTTGTGGTTCGGACTGTCTCCAACCAGCCATAATGTTGTGAGAGTGAAATTATTTCCAAGTCCAGCTTCGGTACATTAGAAGCAACTCTGAAACTTTACCTAAGCGTTTTTCGAAGCTACTTTTTAGCTAACTTCTTATAAGAAGGTCTAGGAGCTCTGAAAATGAACGTGCGCGTCTTTTACTCTTCCCGAGGGACTTAGAAGAATTTTGTGATATTTTTTATTAAAATGGTGTATAAGGGTATATATATAAATATATTGTATGCACTGTATATGAGCTGGGATTTCTAAGTCCGTGGTTCCGAGAGGGGGTAACCAGGCTCACTAATAAAGGTCAAGTCCACTTGGTTGCCCCTGATCCATGTTTTGGGACCCTAGAGTGTCAGCTCTTGGGCCTGACTGTTGTATATGTTCTGCCATGTATTGGGTGTCAAATATGCAACAATAAAGAATGTATGTGTCTTTTGCCTTTCCAGGAATGCTAACCAATGGAGATTCTCAGACTATGAGATTCAGGGTGGATTTTCCGGTAAAAGTGTTGTCGGATTGTGTCTAGCTAGCCGGGAACCAGAGATACTGGTCACCCCCTAAATGTACACGGGAACCGAGTCAGATTCCCGGGTACATAAGGGTACAGACCTCCGGACAATATCCTGCCTGGAAAGCAGTTACGCGGCTCACCGCCAGGATGCCCTGCTTCAGCACAGACCAGTAAGGCATTGTGATACGTGTATCCCCGGTATAGTCAGGGGTTAATGGGAGTCGTCCCCGTCCCCCCAGTATATGCCCAGAACCATGGACCCGGTATTTGTGGTTCGAACTGTCTCCAACCAGCCATAATGTTGTGAGAGTGAAATTATTTCCAAGTCCAGCTTCGGTACATTAGAAGCAACTCTGAATCTTAACCTAAGCGTTTTTCGAAGCTTCTTTTTAGCTAACTTCTTATAGGAAGGTCTAGGAGCTCTGAAAATGAACGTGCGCGTCTTTCACTCTTCCCGAGGGACTTAGAAGAATTTTGTGATATTTTTTATTAAAATGGTGTATAAGGGTATATATATAAATATATTGTATGCACTGTATATGAGCTGGGATTTCTAAGTCCGTGGTTCCGAGAGGGGGTAACCAGGCTCACTAATAAAGGTCAAGCCCACTTGGTTGCCCCTGATCCATGTTTTGGGACCCTAGAGTGTCAGCTCTTGGGCCTGACTGTTATATGTTCTGCCATGTATTGGGTGTCAAATATGCAACAATAAAGAATGTATGTGTCTTTTGCCTTTCCAAGACTGCTAACGAGTGGAGATTCTCAGACTATGAGATTCAGGGTGGACTTTCCGGTAAAAGTGTTGTCGGATTGTGTCTAGCTATCCGGGAACAAGAGATACTGGTCAACCCCAAAATGTACACGGGAACCGAGTCAGAATCCCGGGTACATAAGGGCACAGACCTCCAGACAAAATCCTCCCTGGAAAGCAGTTACGCGGCTCACCGCCAGGATGCCCTGCTTCAGCACAGACCAGTAAGGCATTGTGATACGCGTATCCCCGGTATAGTCAGGGGTTAATGGGAGTCGTCCCCGTCCCCCCAGTATATGCCCAGAACCATGGACCCGGTATTTGTGGTTCGGACTGTCTCCAACCAGCCATAATGTTGTGAGAGTGAAATTATTTCCAAGTCCAGCTTCGGTACATTAGAAGAAACTCTGAAACTTAACCTAAGCGTTTTTCGAAGCTACTTTTTAGCTAACTTCTTATAGGAAGGTCTAGGAGATCTGAAAATGAACGTGCGCGTCTTTCACTCTTCCCGAGGAACTTAGAAGAATTTTGTGATATTTTTTATTAAAATGGTGTATAAGGGTATATATATAAATATATTGTATGCACTGTATATGAGCTGGGATTTCTAAGTCTGTGGTTCCGAGAGGGGGTAACCAGGCTCACTAATAAAGGTGAAGCCCACTCTGTTGCCCCTGATCCATGTTTTGGGGCCCTAGAGTGTCAGCTCTTGGGCCTGACTGTTGTATATGTTCTGCCATGTATTGGGTGTCAAATATGCAACAATAAAGAATTTATGTGTCTTTTGCCTTTCCAGGACTGCTAACGAGTGGAGATTCTCAGACTATGAGATTCAGGGTGGACTTTCCGGTAAAAGTGTTGTCGGATTGTGTCTAGCTATCCGGGAACAAGAGATAATGGTCACCCCAAAATGTACACGGGAACCGAGTCAGATTCCCGGGTACATAAGGGCACAGACCTCCGGACAAAATCCTCCCTGGAAAGCAGTTACGCGGCTCACCGCCAGGATGCCCTGCTTCAGCACAGACCAGTAAGGCATTGTGATACGCGTATCCCCGGTATAGTCAGGGATTAATGGGAGTCGTCCCCGTCCCCCCAGTATATGCCCAGAACCATGGACCCGGTATTTGTGGTTCGGACTGTCTCCAACCAGCCATAATGTTGTGAGAGTGAAATTATTTCCAAGTCCAGCTTCGGTACATTAGAAGAAACTCTGAAACTTAACCTAAGCGTTTTTCGAAGCTACTTTTTAGCTAACTTCTTATAGGAAGGTCTAGGAGATTTGAAAATGAACGTGCGCGTCTTTCACTCTTCCCGAGGAACTTAGAAGAATTTTGTGATATTTTTTATTAAAATGGTGTATAAGGGTATATATATAAATATATTGTATGCACTGTATATGAGCTGGGATTTCTAAGTCTGTGGTTCCGAGAGGGGGTAACCAGGCTCACTAATAAAGGTGAAGCCCACTCTGTTGCCCCTGATCCATGTTTTGGGGCCCTAGAGTGTCAGCTCTTGGGCCTGACTGTTGTATATGTTCTCCCATGTATTGGGTGTCAAATATGCAACAATAAAGAATTTATGTGTCTTTTGCCTTTCCAGGACTGCTAACGAGTGGAGATTCTCAGACTATGAGATTCAGGGTGGACTTTCCGGTAAAAGTGTTGTCGGATTGTGTCTAGCTATCCGGGAACAAGAGATAATGGTCACCCCAAAATGTACACGGGAACCGAGTCAGATTCCCGGGTACATAAGGGCACAGACCTCCGGACAAAATCCTCCCTGGAAAGCAGTTACGCGGCTCACCGCCAGGATGCCCTGCTTCAGCACAGACCAGTAAGGCATTGTGATACGCGTATCCCCGGTATAGTCAGGGATTAATGGGAGTCGTCCCCGTCCCCCCAGTATATGCCCAGAACCATGGACCCGGTATTTGTGGTTCGGACTGTCTCCAACCAGCCATAATGTTGTGAGATTGAAATTATTTCCAAGTCCAGCTTCGGTACATTAGAAGAAACTCTGAAACTTAACCTAAGCGTTTTTCGAAGCTACTTTTTAGCTAACTTCTTATAGGAAGGTCTAGGAGATCTGAAAATGAACGTGCGCGTCTTTCACTCTTCCCGAGGGACTTAGAAGGATTTTGTGATATTTTTTATTAAAATGGTGTATAAGGGTATATATATATAAATATATTGTATGCACTGTATATGAGCTGGGATTTCTAAGTCTGTGGTTCCGAGAGGGGGTAACCAGGCTCACTAATAAAGGTCAAGCCCACTCTGTTGCCCCTGATCCATGTTTTGGGGCCCTAGAGTGTCAGCTCTTGGGCCTGACTGTTGTATATGTTCTGCCATGTATTGGGTGTCAAATATGCAACAATAAAGAATGTATGTGTCTTTTGCCTTTCCAAGAATGCTAACCAGTGGAGATTCTCAGACTATGAGATTCAGGGTGGACTTTCCGGTAAAAGTGTTGTCGGATTGTGTTTAGCTACCCGGGAACCAGAACTACTGGTCACCCCCAAAATGTACACGGGAACCGAGTTAGATTCCCGTGTACATAAGGGCACAGACCTCCAGACAAAATCCTCCCTGGAAAGCAGTTACGCGGCTCACCGCCAGGATGCCCTGCTTCAGCACAGACCAGTAAGGCATTGTGATACGCGTATCCCCGGTATAGTCAGGGGTTAATGGGAGTCGTCCCCGTCCCCCCAGTATATGCCCAGAACCATGGACCCGGTATTTGTGGTTCGGACTGTCTCCAACCAGCCATAATGTTGTGAGAGTGAAATTATTTCCAAGTCCAGCTTCGGTACATTAGAAGAAACTCTGAAACTTAACCTAAGCGTTTTTCGAAGCTACTTTTTAGCTAACTTCTTATAGGAAGGTCTAGAAGATCTGAAAATGAACGTGCGCGTCTTTCACTCTTCAAGAGGGACTTAGAAGGATTTTGTGATATTTTTTATTAAAATGGTGTATAAGGGTATGTATATATAAATATATTGTATGCACTGTATATGAGCTGGGATTTCTAAGTCTGTGGTTCCGAGAGGGGGTAACCAGGCTCACTAATAAAGGTCAAGCCCACTCTGTTGCCCCTGATCCATGTTTTGGGCCCTAGAGTGTCAGCTCTTGGGCCTGACTGTTGTATATGTTCTGCCATGTATTGGGTGTCAAATATGCAACAATAAAGAATGTATGTGTCTTTTGCCTTTCCAGGAATGCTAACCAGTGGAGATTCTCAGACTTTGAGATTCAGGGTGGACTTTCCGGTAAAAGTGTTGTCGGATTGTGTTTAGCTACCCGGGAACCAGAGATACTAGTCACCCCCAAAATGTACACGGGAACCGAGTCAGATTCCCGTGTACATAAGGGTACAGACCTCCGGACAATATCCTGCCTGGAAAGCAGTTACGCGGCTCACCGCCAGGATGCCCTGCTTCAGCACAGACCAGTAAGGCATTGTGAAACGCGTATCCCCGGTATAGTCAGGGGTTAATGGGAGTCGTCCCCGTCCCCCCAGTATATGCCCAGAACCATGGACCCTGTATTTGTGGTTCGGACTGTCTCCAACCAGCCATAATGTTGTGAGAGTGAAATTATTTCCAAGTCCAGCTTCGGTACATTAGAAGAAACTCTGAAACTTAACCTAAGCGTTTTTCGAAGCTACTTTTTAGCTAACTTCTTATAGGAAGGTCTAGGAGATCTGAAAATGAACGTGCGCGTCTTTCACTCTTCCCGAGGGACATAGAAGGATTTTGTGATATTTTTTATTAAAATGGTGTATAAGGGTATATATATAAATATATTGTATGCACTGTATATGAGCTGGGATTTCTAAGTCTGTGGTTCCGAGAGGCGGTAACCAGGCTCACTAATAAAGGTCAAGCCCACTCTGTTGCCCCTGATCCATGTTTTGGGCCCTAGAGTGTCAGCTCTTGGGCCTGACTGTTGTATATGTTCTGCCATGTATTGGGTGTCAAATATGCAACAATAAAGAATGTATGTGTCTTTTGCCTTTCCAGGAATGCTAACCAGTGGAGATTCTCAGACTATGAGATTCAGGGTGGACTTTCCGGTAAAAGTGTTGTCGGATTGTGTTTAGCTACCCGGGAACCAGAGATACTGGTCACCCCCAAAATGTACACGGGAACCGAGTCAGATTCCCGTGTACATAAGGGCACAGACCTCCAGACAAAATCCTCCCTGGAAAGCAGTTACGCGGCTCACCGCCAGGATGCCCTGGTTCAGCACAGACCAGTAAGGCATTGTGATACGCGTATCCCCGGTATAGTCAGGGGTTAATGGGAGTCGTCCCCGTCCCCCCAGTATATGCCCAGAACCATGGACCCGGTATTTGTGGTTCGGACTGTCTCCAACCAGCCATAATGTTGTGAGAGTGAAATTATTTCCAAGTCCAGCTTCGGTACATTAGAAGAAACTCTGAAACTTAACCTAAGCGTTTTTCGAAGCTACTTTTTAGCTAACATCTTATAGGAAGGTCTAGGAGATCTGAAAATGAACGTGCGCGTCTTTCACTCTTCCCGAGGGACTTAGAAGGATTTTGTGATATTTTTTATTAAAATGGTGTATAAGGGTATATATATAAATATATTGTATGCACTGTATATGAGCTGGGATTTCTAAGTCTGTGGTTCCGAGAGGGGGTAACCAGGCTCACTAATAAAGGTCAAGCCCACTCTGTTGCCCCTGATCCATGTTTTGGGGCCCTAGAGTGTCAGCTCTTGGGCCTGACTGTTGTATATGTTCTGCCATGTATTGGGTGTCAAATATGCAACAATAAAGAATGTATGTGTCTTTTGCCTTTCCAGGAATGCTAACCAGTGGAGATTCTCAGACTATGAGATTCAGGGTGGACTTTCCGGTAAAAGTGTTGTCGGATTGTGTTTAGCTACCCGGGAACCAGAGATACTAGTCACCCCCAAAATGTACACGGGAACCGAGTCAGATTCCCGTGTACATAAGGGTACAGACCTCCGGACAATATCCTGCCTGGAAAGCAGTTACGCGGCTCACCGCCAGGATGCCCTGCTTCAGCACAGACCAGTAAGGCATTGTGAAACGCGTATCCCCGGTATAGTCAGGGGTTAATGGGAGTCGTCCCCGTCCCCCCAGTATATGCCCAGAACCATGGACCCGGTATTTGTGGTTCGGACTGTCTCCAACCAGCCATAATGTTGTGAGAGTGAAATTATTTCCAAGTCCAGCTTCGGTACATTAGAAGAAACTCTGAAACTTAACCTAAGCGTTTCTCGAAGCTACTTTTTAGCTAACTTCTTATAGGAAGGTCTTGGAGCTCTGAAAATGAACGTGCGCATCTTTCACTCTTCCCGACGGACTTAGAAGAATTTTGTGATATTTTTTATTAAAATGGTGTATAAGGGTATATATATAAATATATTGTATGCACTGTATATGAGCTGGGATTTCTAAGTCCGTGGTTCCGAGAGGGGGTAACCAGGCTCACTAATAAAGGTCAAGCCCACTTGGTTGCCCCTGATCCATGTTTTGGGACCCTAGAGTGTCAGCTCTTGGGCCTGACTGTTATATGTTCTGCCATGTATTGGGTGTCAAATATGCAACAATAAAGAATGTATGTGTCTTTTGCCTTTCCAGGACTGCTAACGAGTGGATATTCTCAGACTATGAGATTCAGGGTGGACTTTCCGGTAAAAGTGTTGTCGGATTGTGTCTAGCTATCCGGGAACAAGAGATACTGGTCACCCCCAAAATGTACACGGGAACCGAGTCAGAATCCCGGGTACATAAGGGCACAGACCTCCAGACAAAATCCTCCCTGGAAAGCAGTTACGCGGCTCACCGCCAGGATGCCCTGCTTCAGCACAGACCAGTAAGGCATTGTGATACGCGTATCCCCGGTATAGTCAGGGGTTAATGGGAGTCGTCCCCGTCCCCCCAGTATATGCCCAGAACCATGGACCCGGTATTTGTGGTTCGGACTGTCTCCAACCAGCCATAATGTTGTGAGAGTGAAATTATTTCCAAGTCCAGCTTCGGTACATTAGAAGAAACTCTGAAACTTAACCTAAGCGTTTTTCGAAGCTACTTTTTAGCTAACTTCTTATAGGAAGGTCTAGGAGATCTGAAAATGAACGTGCGCGTCTTTCACTCTTCCCGAGGGACTTAGAAGGATTTTGTGATATTTTTTATTAAAATGGTGTATAAGGGTATATATATAAATATATTGTATGCACTGTATATGAGCTGGGATTTCTAAGTCTGTGGTTCCGAGAGGGGGTAACCAGGCTCACTAATAAAGGTCAAGCCCACTCTGTTGCCCCTGATCCATGTTTTGGGGCCCTAGAGTGTCAGCTCTTGGGCCTGACTGTTGTATATGTTCTGCCATGTATTGGGTGTCAAATATGCAACAATAAAGAATGTATGTGTCTTTTGCCTTTCCAGGAATGCTAACCAGTGGAGATTCTCAGACTATGAGATTCAGGGTGGACTTTCCGGTAAAAGTGTTGTCGGATTGTGTTTAGCTACCCGGGAACCAGAGATACTGGTCACCCCCAAAATGTACACGGGAACCGAGTCAGATTCCCGTGTACATAAGGGCACAGACCTCCAGACAAAATCCTCCCTGGAAAGCAGTTACGCGGCTCACCGCCAGGATGACCTGGTTCAGCACAGACCAGTAAGGCATTGTGATACGCGTATCCCCGGTATAGTCAGGGGTTAATGGGAGTCGTCCCCGTCCCCCCAGTATATGCCCAGAACCATGGACCCGGTATTTGTGGTTCGGACTGTCTCCAACCAGCCATAATGTTGTGAGAGTGAAATTATTTCCAAGTCCAGCTTCGGTACATTAGAAGAAACTCTGAAACTTAACCTAAGCGTTTCTCGAAGCTACTTTTTAGCTAACTTCTTATAGGAAGGTCTTGGAGCTCTGAAAATGAACGTGCGCATCTTTCACTCTTCCCGACGGACTTAGAAGAATTTTGTGATATTTTTTATTAAAATGGTGTATAATCGTATATATATAAATATATTGTATGCACTGTATATGAGCTGGGACTTCTAAGTCCGTGGTTCCGATAGGGGGTAACCAGGCTCACTAATAAAGGTCAAGCCCACTTGGTTGCCCCTGATCCATGTTTTGGGACCCTAGAGTGTCAGCTCTTGGGCCTGACTGTTATATGTTCTGCCATGTATTGGGTGTCAAATATGCAACAATAAAGAATGTATGTGTCTTTTGCCTTTCCAGGACTGCTAACGAGTGGATATTCTCAGACTATGAGATTCAGGGTGGACTTTCCGGTAAAAGTGTTGTCGGATTGTGTCTAGCTATCCGGGAACAAGAGATACTGGTCACCCCCAAAATGTACACGGGAACCGAGTCAGAATCCCGGGTACATAAGGGCACAGACCTCCGGACAAAATCCTCCCTGGAAAGCAGTTACGCGGCTCACCGCCAGGATGCCCTGCTTCAGCACAGACCAGTAAGGCATTGTGATACGCGTATCCCCGGTATAGTCAGGGGTTAATGGGAGTCGTCCCCGTCCCCCCAGTATATGCCCAGAACCATGGACCCGGTATTTGTGGTTCGGACTGTCTCCAACCAGCCATAATGTTGTGAGAGTGAAATTATTTCCAAGTCCAGCTTCGGTACATTAGAAGAAACTCTGAAACTTAACCTAAGCGTTTCTCGAAGCTACTTTTTAGCTAACTTCTTATAGGAAGGTCTTGGAGCTCTGAAAATGAACGTGCGCATCTTTCACTCTTCTCGACGGACTTAGAAGAATTTTGTGATATTTTTTATTAAAATGGTGTATAATCGTATATATATAAATATATTGTATGCACTGTATATGAGCTGGGACTTCTAAGTCCGTGGTTCCGATAGGGGGTAACCAGGCTCACTAATAAAGGTCAAGCCCACTTGGTTGCCCCTGATCCATGTTTTGGGACCCTAGAGTGTCAGCTCTTGGGCCTGACTGTTATATGTTCTGCCATGTATTGGGTGTCAAATATGCAACAATAAAGAATGTATGTGTCTTTTGCCTTTCCAGGACTGCTAACGAGTGGATATTCTCAGACTATGAGATTCAGGGTGGACTTTCCGGTAAAAGTGTTGTCGGATTGTGTCTAGCTATCCGGGAACAAGAGATACTGGTCACCCCCAAAATGTACACGGGAACCGAGTCAGAATCCCGGGTACATAAGGGCACAGACCTCCGGACAAAATCCTCCCTGGAAAGCAGTTACGCGGCTCACCGCCAGGATGCCCTGCTTCAGCACAGACCAGTAAGGCATTGTGATACGCGTATCCCCGGTATAGTCAGGGGTTAATGGGAGTCGTCCCCGTCCCCCCAGTATATGCCCAGAACCATGGACCCGGTATTTGTGGTTCGGACTGTCTCCAACCAGCCATAATGTTGTGAGAGTGAAATTATTTCCAAGTCCAGCTTCGGTACATTAGAAGAAACTCTGAAACTTAACCTAAGCGTTTTTCGAAGCTACTTTTTAGCTAACTTCTTATAGGAAGGTCTAGGAGATCTGAAAATGAACGTGCGCGTCTTTCACTCTTCCCGAGGGACTTAGAAGGATTTTGTGATATTTTTTATTAAAATGGTGTATAAGGGTATATATATAAATATATTGTATGCACTGTATATGAGCTGGGATTTCTAAGTCTGTGGTTCCGAGAGGGGGTAACCAGGCTCACTAATAAAGGTCAAGCCCACTCTGTTGCTCCTGATCCATGTTTTGGGGCCCTAGAGTGTCAGCTCTTGGGCCTGACTGTTGTATATGTTCTGCCATGTATTGGGTGTCAAATATGCAACAATAAAGAATGTATGTGTCTTTTGCCTTTCCAGGAATGCTAACCAGTGGAGATTCTCAGACTATGAGATTCAGGGTGGACTTTCCGGTAAAAGTGTTGTCGGATTGTGTTTAGCCACCCGGGAACCAGAGATACTAGTCACCCCCAAAATGTACACGGGAACCGAGTCAGATTCCCGTGTACATAAGGGTACAGACCTCCGGACAATATCCTGCCTGGAAAGCAGTTACGCGGCTCACCGCCAGGATGCCCTGCTTCAGCACAGACCAGTAAGGCATTGTGAAACGCGTATCCCCGGTATAGTCAGGGGTTAATGGGAGTCGTCCCCGTCCCCCCAGTATATGCCCAGAACCATGGACCCGGTATTTGTGGTTCGGACTGTCTCCAACCAGCCATAATGTTGTGAGAGTGAAATTATTTCCAAGTCCAGCTTCGGTACATTAGAAGAAACTCTGAAACTTAACCTAAGCGTTTTTCGAAGCTACTTTTTAGCTAACTTCTTATAGGAAGGTCTTGGAGCTCTGAAAATGAACGTGCGCATCTTTCACTCTTCCCGACGGACTTAGAAGAATTTTGTGATATTTTTTATTAAAATGGTGTATAAGGGTATATATATAAATATATTGTATGTACTGTATATGAGCTGGGATTTCTAAGTCCGTGGTTCCGATAGGGGGTAACCAGGCTCACTAATAAAGGTCAAGCCCACTTGGTTGCCCCTTTTCCATGTTTTGGGACCCTAGAGTGTCAGCTCTTGGGCCTGACTGTTATATGTTCTGCCATGTATTGGGTGTCAAATATGCAACAATAAAAATGTATGTGTCTTTTGCCTTTCCAGGACTGCTAACGAGTGGAGATTCTCAGACTATGAGATTCAGGGTGGACTTTCCGGTAAAAGTGTTGTCGGATTGTGTCTAGCTATCCGGGAACAAGAGATACTGGTCACCCCCAAAATGTACACGGGAACCGAGTCAGAATCCCGGGTACATAAGGGCACAGACCTCCAGACAAAATCCTCCCTGGAAAGCAGTTACGCGGCTCACCGCCAGGATGCCCTGCTTCAGCACAGACCAGTAAGGCATTGTGATACGCGTAACCCCGGTATAGTCAGGGGTTAATGGGAGTCGTCCCCGTCCCCCCAGTATATGCCCAGAACCATGGACCCGGTATTTGTGGTTCGGACTGTCTCCAACCAGCCATAATGTTGTGAGAGTGAAATTATTTCCAAGTCCAGCTTCGGTACATTAGAAGAAACTCTGAAACTTAACCTAAGCGTTTTTCGAAGCTACTTTTTAGCTAACTTCTTATAGGAAGGTCTAGGAGATCTGAAAATGAACGTGCGCGTCTTTCACTCTTCCCGAGGGACTTAGAAGGATTTTGTGATATTTTTTATTAAAATGGTGTATAAGGTTATATATATATAAATATATTGTATGCACTGTATATGAGCTGGGATTTCTAAGTCTGTGGTTCCGAGAGGGGGTAACCAGGCTCACTAATAAAGGTCAAGCCCACTCTGTTGCCCCTGATCCATGTTTTGGGGCCCTAGAGTGTCAGCTCTTGGGCCTGACTGTTGTATATGTTCTGCCATGTATTGGGTGTCAAATATGCAACAATAAAGAATGTACTGTATGTGTCTTTTGCCTTTCCAGGAATGCTAACCAGTGGAGATTCTCAGACTATGAGATTCAGGGTGGACTTTCCGGTAAAAGTGTTGTCGGATTGTGTTTAGCTACCCGGGAACCAGAGATACTGGTCACCCCCAAAATGTACACGGGAACCGAGTCAGATTCCCGTGTACATAAGGGTACAGACCTCCGGACAATATCCTGCCTGGAAAGCAGTTACGCGGCTCACCGCCAGGATGCCCTGCTTCAGCACAGACCAGTAAGGCATTGTGATACGCATATCCCCGGTATAGTCAGGGGTTAATGGGAGTCGTCCCCGTCCCCCCAGTATATGCCCAGAACCATGGACCCGGTATTTGTGGTTCGGACTGTCTCCAACCAGCCATAATGTTGTGAGAGTGAAATTATATCCAAGTCCAGCTTCGGTACATTAGAAGAAACTCTGAAACTTAACCTAAGCGTTTTTCGAAGCTACTTTTTAGCTAACTTCTTATAGGAAGGTCTAGGAGATCTGAAAATGAACGTGCGCGTCTTTCACTCTTCCCGAGGGACTTAGAAGGATTTTGTGATATTTTTTATTAAAATGGTGTATAAGGGTATATATATAAATATATTGTATGCACTGTATATGAGCTGGGATTTCTACGTCTGTGGTTCCGAGAGGGGGTAACCAGGCTCACTAATAAAGGTCAAGCCCACTCTGTTGCCCCTGATCCATGTTTTGGGGCCCTAGAGTGTCAGCTCTTGGGCCTGACTGTTGTATATGTTCTGCCATGTATTGGGTGTCAAATATGCAACAATAAAGAATGTATGTGTCTTTTGCCTTTCCAGGAATGCTAACCAGTGGAGATTCTCAGACTATGAGATTCAGGGTGGACTTTCCGGTAAAAGTGTTGTCGGATTGTGTTTAGCTACCCGGGAACCAGAGATACTGGTCAACCCCAAAATGTACACGGGAACCGAGTCAGATTCCCGTGTACATAAGGGTACAGACCTCCGGACAATATCCTGCCTGGAAAGCAGTTACGCGGCTCACCGCCAGGATGCCCTGCTTCAGCACAGACCAGTAAGGCATTGTGATACGCGTATCCCCGGTATAGTCAGGGGTTAATGGGAGTCGTCCCCGTCCCCCCAGTATATGCCCAGAACCATGGACCCGGTATTTGTGGTTCGGACTGTCTCCTACCAGCCATAATGTTGTGAGAGTGAAATTATTTCCAAGTCCAGCTTCGGTACATTAGAAGCAACTCTGAAACTTTACCTAAGCGTTTTTCGAAGCTACTTTTTAGCTAACTTCTTATAGGAAGGTCTTGGAGCTCTGAAAATGAACGTGCGCATCTTTCACTCTTCCCGACGGACTTAGAAGAATTTTGTGATATTTTTTATTAAAATGGTGTATAAGGGTATATATATAAATATATTGTATGCACTGTATATGAGCTGGGATTTCTAAGTCCGTGGTTCCGAGAGGGGGTAACCAGGCTCACTAATAAAGGTCAAGCCCACTTGGTTGCCCCTGATCCATGTTTTGGGACCCTAGAGTGTCAGCTCTTGGGCCTGACTGTTATATGTTCTGCCATGTATTGGGTGTCAAAAATGCAACAATAAAGAATGTATGTGTCTTTTGCCTTTCCAGGACTGCTAACGAGTGGAGATTCTCAGACTATGAGATTCAGGGTGGACTTTCCGGTAAAAGTGTTGTCGGATTGTGTTTAGCTACCCGATAACCAGAGATACTGGTCACCTCCAAAATGTACACGGGAACGGAGTCAGATTCCCGGGTACATAAGGGTACAGACCTCCGGACAATATCATGCCTGGAAAGCAGTTACGCGGCTCACCGCCAGGATGCCCTGCTTCAGCACAGACCAGTAAGGCATTGTGATACGCGTATCCCCGGTATAGTCAGGGGTAATGGGAGTCGTCCCCGTCCCCCCAGTATATGCCCAGAACCATGGACCCGGTATTTGTGGTTCGGACTGTCTCCAACCAGCCATAATGTTGTGAGAGTGAAATTATTTCCAAGTCCAGCTTCGGTACATTACAGTAGAAGCAACTCTGAAACTTTACCTAAGCGTTTTTCGAAGCTACTTTTTATCTAACTTCTTATAGGAAGGTCTAGGAGCTCTGAAAATGAACGTGCGCGTCTTTCACTCTTCCCGAGGGACTTAGAAGAATTTTGTGATATTTTTTATTAAAATGGTGTATAAGGGTATATATATTAATATATTGTATGCACTGTATATGAGCTGGGATTTCTAACTCCGTGGTTCCGAGAGGGGGTAACCAGGATCACTAATAAAGTTCAAGCCCACTTGGTTGCCCCTGATCCATGTTTTGGGACCCTAGAGTGTCAGCTCTTGGGCCTGACTGTTATATGTTCTGCCATGTATTGGGTGTCAAATATGCAACAATAAAGAATGTATGTGTCTTTTGCCTTTCCAGGAATGCTAACCAGTGGAGATTCTCAGACTATGAGATTCAGGGTGGACTATCCGGTAAAAGTGTTGTCGGATTGTGTTTAGCTACCCGGGAACCAGAGATACTGGTCACCCCCAAAATGTACACGGGAACCGAGTCAGATTCCCGTGTACATAAGGGTACAGACCTCCGGACAATATCCTGCATGGAAAGCAGTTACGCGGCTCACCACCAGAAAGCCCTGCTTCAGCACAGACCAGTAAGGCATTGTGATACGCGTATCCCCGGTATAGTCAGGGGTTAATGGGAGTCGTCCCCGTCCCCCCAGTATATGCCCAGAACCATGGACCCGGTATTTGTGGTTCGGACTGTCTCCAACCAGCCATAATGTTGTGAGAGTGAAATTATTTCCAAGTCCAGCTTCGGTACATTAGAAGAAACTCTGAAACTTAACCTAAGCGTTTTTCGAAGCTACTTTTTAGCTAACTTCTTATAGGAAGGTCTAGGAGATCTGAAAATGAACGTGCGCGTCTTTCACTCTTCCCGAGGGACTTAAAAGGATTTTGTGATATTTTTTATTAAAATGGTGTATTAGGGTATATATATAAATATATTGTATGCACTGTATATGAGCTGGGATTTCTAAGTCTGTGGTTCCGAGAGGGGGTAACCAGGCTCACTAATAAAGGTCAAGCCCACTCTGTTACCCCTGATCCATGTTTTGGGGCCCTAGAGTGTCAGCTCTTGGGCCTGACTGTTGTATATGTTCTGCCATGTATTGGGTGTCAAATATGCAACAATAAAGAATGTATGTGTCTTTTGCCTTTCCAGGAATGCTAACCAGTGGAGATTCTCAGACTATGAGATTCAGGGTGAACTTTCCGGTAAAAGTGTTGTCGGATTGTGTTTAGCTACCCGGGAACCAGAGATACTGGTCACCCCCAAAATGTACACGGGAACCGAGTCAGATTCCCGTGTACATAAGGGTACAGACCTCCGGACAATATCCTGCCTGGAAAGCAGTTACGCGGCTCACCGCCAGGATGCCCTGCTTCAGCACAGACCAGTAAGGCATTGTTTTACGCGTATCCCCGGTATAGTCAGGGGTAATGGGAGTCGTCCCCGTCCCCCCAGTATATGCCCAGAACCATGGACCCGGTATTTGTGGTTCGGACTGTCTCCTACCAGCCATAATGTTGTGAGAGTGAAATTATTTCCAAGTCCAGCTTCGGTACATTAGAAGCAACTCTGAAACTTTACCTAAGCGTTTTTCGAAGCTACTTTTTAGCTAACTTCTTATAGGAAGGTCTAGGAGATCTGAAAATGAACGTGCGCGTCTTTCACTCTTCCCGAGGGACTTAGAAGGATTTTGTGATATTTTTTATTAAAATGGTGTATATGGGTATATATATAAATATATTGTATGCACTGTATATGAGCTGGGATTTCTAAGTCTGTGGTTCCGAGAGGGGGTAACCAGGCTCACTAATAAAGGTCAAGCCCACTCTGTTGCCCCTGATCCATGTTTTGGGGCCCTAGAGTGTCAGCTCTTGGGCCTGACTGTTGTATATGTTCTGCCATATATTGGGTGTCAAATATGCAACAATAAAGAATGTATGTGTCTTTTGCCTTTCCAGGAATGCTAACCAGTGGAGATTCTCAGACTATGAGATTCAGGGTGAACTTTCCGGTAAAAGTGTTGTCGGATTGTGTTTAGCTACCCGGGAACCAGAGATACTGGTCACCCCCAAAATGTACACGGGAACCGAGTCAGATTCCCGTGTACATAAGGGTACAGACCTCCGGACAATATCCTGCCTGGAAAGCAGTTACGCGGCTCACCGCCAGGATGCCCTGCTTCAGCACAGACCAGTAAGGCATTGTTTTACGCGTATCCCCGGTATAGTCAGGGGTTAATGGGAGTCGTCCCCGTCGCCCCAGTATATGCCCAGAACCATGGACCCGGTATTTGTGGTTCGGACTGTCTCCAACCAGCCATAATGTTGTGAGAGTGAAATTATTTCCAAGTCCAGCTTCGGTACATTAGAAGAAACTCTGAAACTTAACCTAAGCGTTTTTCGAAGATACTTTTTACCTAACTTCTTATAGGAAGGTCTATGAGATCTGAAAATGAACGTGCGCATCTTTCACTCTTCCCGAGGGACTTAGAAGAATTTTGTGATATTTTTTATTAAAATGGTGTATAAGGGTATATATATAAATATATTGTATGCACTGTATATGAGCTGGGATTTCTAAGTCTGTGGTTCTGAGAGGGGGTAACCAGGCTCACTAATAAAGGTCAAGCCCACTCTGTTGCCCCTGATCCATGTTTTGGGGCCCTAGAGTGTCAGCTCTTGGGCCTGACTGTTGTATATGTTCTGCCATGTATTGGGTGTCAAATATGCAACAATAAAGAATGTACACTGGCGACAAACTTTATTCGAGCTCGGCTGGTCCCACGAATTCGGGTATACCCGGGTGTATTGAGGTTTGTGACTGTTTTCTGCCCGAGTGCATTGAGTTATTTTTCAGGCAGGGATTGAAGCATTTTATTCCCAAAGGCTGCAATACTGCACAGTATATATATATATATTGCATTACAATTCATGAATTTATGCCATCTGGTAGACACGCGAAGCATTGCAGCCTATTATATCCTACTCATTATCATTTAACAGATCAGCCGCCCATAAGCCAGGCATGAACCCAGGCTGGGAAGGCAAATGCAACGGGGCTTGTCAGAGGTGAGGAGCGGCGCATTCCAGGTATCTGCCAGGTACATACTGGGTATTTGCTCGAATAAAGTGTGTCGCAGCAGTATGTGTCTTTTGCCTTTCCAGGACTGCTAACGAGTGGAGATTCTCAGACTATGAGATTCAGGGTGGACTTTCCGGTAAAAGTGTTGTCGGATTGTGTCTAGCTATCCGGGAACAAGAGATACTGGTCACCCCCAAAATGTACACGGGAACCGAGTCAGATTCCCGTGTACATAAGGGTACAGACCTCCGGACAATATCCTGCCTGGAAAGCAGTTACGCGGCTCACCGCCAGGATGCCCTGCTTCAGCACAGACCAGTAAGGCATTGTTTTACGCGTATCCCCGGTATAGTCAGGGGTTAATGGGAGTCGTCCCCGTCGCCCCAGTATATGCCCAGAACCATGGACCCGGTATTTGTGGTTCGGACTGTCTCCAACCAGCCATAATGTTGTGAGAGTGAAATTATTTCCAAGTCCAGCTTCGGTACATTAGAAGAAACTCTGAAACTTAACCTAAGCGTTTTTCGAAGATACTTTTTACCTAACTTCTTATAGGAAGGTCTAGGAGATCTGAAAATGAACGTGCGCATCTTTCACTCTTCCCGAGGGACTTAGAAGAATTTTGTGATATTTTTTATTAAAATGGTGTATAAGGGTATATATATAAATATATTGTATGCACTGTATATGAGCTGGGATTTCTAAGTCTGTGGTTCTGAGAGGGGGTAACCAGGCTCACTAATAAAGGTCAAGCCCACTCTGTTGCCCCTGATCCATGTTTTGGGGCCCTAGAGTGTCAGCTCTTGGGCCTGACTGTTGTATATGTTCTGCCATGTATTGGGTGTCAAATATGCAACAATAAAGAATGTACAGTATGTGTCTTTTGCCTTTCCAGGACTGCTAACGAGTGGAGATTCTCAGACTATGAGATTCAGGGTGGACTTTCCAGTAAAAGTGTTGTCGGATTGTGTCTAGCTATCCGGGAACAAGAGATACTGGTCACCCCCAAAATGTACACGGGAACCGAGTCAGATTCCCGGGTACATAAGGGCACAGACCTCCGGACAAAATCCTCCCTGGAAAGCAGTTACGCGGCTCACCACCAGGATGCCCTGCTTCAGCACAGACCAGTAAGGCATTGTGATATGCGTATCCCCGGTATAGTCAGGGGTTAATGGGAGTCATCCCCGTCCCCCCAGTATATGCCCAGAACCATGGACCCGGTATTTGTGGTTCGGACTGTCTCCAACCAGCCATAATGTTGTGAGAGTGAAATTATTTCCAAGTCCAGCTTCGGTACATTAGAAGCAACTCTGAAACTTAACCTAAGCGTTTTTCGAATCTACTTTTTAGCTAACTTCTTATAGGAAGGTCTAGAAGCTCTGGAAATGAACGTGCACGTCTTTCACTCTTCCCGAGGGACTTAGAAGAATTTTGTGATATTTTTTATTAAAATGATGTATAAGGGTATATATATAAATATATTGTATGCACTGTATATGAGCTGGGATTTCTAAGTCCGTGGTTCCGAGAGGGGGTAACCAGGCTCACTAATAAAGGTCAAGCCCACTCTGTTGCCCCTGATCCATGTTTTGGGGCCCTAGAGTGTCAGCTCTTGGGCCTGACTGTTGTATATGTTCTGCCATGTATTGGGTGTCAAATATGCAACAATAAAGAATGTATGTGTCTTTTGCCTTTCCAGGAATGCTAACCAGTGGAGATTCTCAGACTATGAGATTCAGGGTGGACTTTCCGGTAAAAGTGTTGTCGGATTGTGTTTAGCTACCCGGGAACCAGAGATACTGGTCACCCCCAAAATGTACACGGGAACCGAGTCAGATTCCCGTGTACATAAGGGTACAGACCTCCGGACAATATAATGCCTGGAAAGCAGTTACGCGGCTCACCGCCAGGATGCCCTGCTTCAGCACAGACCAGTAAGTCATTGTGATACGCGTATCCCCGGTATAGTCAGGGGTTAATGGGAGTCGTCCCCGTCCCCCCAGTATATGCCCAGAACCATGGACCCGGTATTTATGGTTCGGACTCTCTCCTACAAGCCATAATGTTGTGAGAGTGAAATTATTTCCAAGTCCAGCTTCGGTACATTAGAAGCAACTCTGAAACTTAACCTAAGCGTATTTCGAAGCTACTTTTTAGCTAACTTCTTATAGGAAGGTCTAGGAGATCTGAAAATGAACGTGCGCGTCTTTCACTCTTCCCGAGGGACTTAGAAGAATTTTGTGATATTTTTTATTAAAATGGTGTATAAGGGTATATATATAAATATATTGTATGCACTGTATATGAGCTGGGATTTCTAAGTCCGTGGTTCCGAGAGGGGGTAACCAGGCTCACTAATAAAGGTCAAGCCCACTTGGTTGCCCCTGATCCATGTTTTGGGACCCTAGAGTGTCAGCTCTTGGGCCTGACTGTTATATGTTCTGCCATGTATTGGGTGTCAAATATGCAACAATAAAGAATGTATGTGTCTTTTGCCTTTCCAGGACTGCTAACGAGTGGAGATTCTCAGACTATGAGATTCAGGGTGGACTTTCCGGTAAAAGTGTTGTCGGATTGTGTCTAGCTATCCGGGAACAAGAGATACTGGTCACCCCAAAATGTACACGGGAACCGAGTCAGATTCCGGGTACATAAGGGCACAGACCTCCGGACAAAATCCTCCCTGGAAAGCAGTTACGCGGCTCACAGCCAGGATGCCCTGCTTCAGCACATACCAGTAAGGCATTGTGATACGCGTATCCCCGGTATAGTCAGGGGTTAATGGGAGTCGTCCCCGTCCCCCCAGTATATGCCCAGAACCATGGACCCGGTATTTGTGGTTCGGACTGTCTCCAACCAGCCATAATGTTGTGAGAGTGAAATTATTTCCAAGTCCAGCTTCGGTACATAAGAAGCAACTCTGAAACTTTACCTAAGCGTTTTTCGAAGCTACTTTTTAGCTAACTTCTTATAGGAAGGTCTAGGAGCTCTGAAAATGAATGTGCGCGTCTTTCACTCTTCCCGAGGGACTTAGAAGAATTTTGTGATATTTTTTATTAAAATGGTGTATAAGGGTATATATATAAATATATTGTATGCACTGTATATGAGCTGGGATTTCTAAGTCCGTGGTTCCGAGAGGGGGTAACCAGGCTCACTAATAAAGGTCAAGCCCACTTGGTTGCCCCTGATCCATGTTTTGGGACCCTAGAGTGTCAGCTCTTGGGCCTGACTGTTGTATATGTTCTGCCATGTATTGGGTGTCAAATATGCAACAATAAAGAATGTATGTGTCTTTTGCCTTTCCAGGACTGCTAACGAGTGGAGATTCTCAGACTATGAGATTCAGGGTGGACTTTCCGGTAAAAGTGTTGTCGGATTGTGTCTAGCTATCCGGGAACAAGAGATACTGGTCACCCCCAAAATGTACACGGGAACCGAGTCAGATTCCGGGTACATAAGGGCACAGACCTCCGGACAAAATCCTCCCTGGAAAGTAGTTACGCGGCTCACCGCCAGGATGCCCTGCTTCAGCACATACCAGTAAGGCATTGTGATACGCGTATCCCCGGTATAGTCAGGGGTTAATGGGAGTCGTCCCCGTCCCCCCAGTATATGCCCAGAACCATGGACCCTGTATTTGTGGTTCGGACTGTCTCCAACCAGCCATAATGTTGTGAGAGTGAAATTATTTCCAAGTCCAGCTTCGGTACATTAGAAGAAACTCTGAAACTTAACCAAAGCGTTTTTCGAAGCTACTTTTTAGCTAACTTCTTATAGGAAGGTCTAGGAGCTCTGAAAATGAATGTGCGCGTCTTTCACTCTTCCCGAGGGACTTAGAAGAATTTTGTGATATTTTTTATTAAAATGGTGTATAAGGGTATATATATAAATATATTGTATGCACTGTATATGAGCTGGGATTTCTAAGTCCGTGGTTCCGAGAGGGGGTAACCAGGCTCACTAATAAAGGTCAAGCCCACTTGGTTGCCCCTGATCCATGTTTTGGGACCCTAGAGTGTCAGCTCTTGGGCCTGACTGTTGTATATGTTCTGCCATGTATTGGGTGTCAAATATGCAACAATAAAGAATGTATGTGTCTTTTGCCTTTCCAGGACTGCTAACGAGTGGAGATTCTCAGACTATGAGATTCAGGGTGGACTTTCCGGTAAAAGTGTTGTCGGATTGTGTCTAGCTATCCGGGAACAAGAGATACTGGTCACCCCCAAAATGTACACGGGAACCGAGTCAGATTCCCGTGTACATAAGGGCACAGACCTCCGGACAAAATCCTCCCTGGAAAGCAGTTACGCGGCTCACCGCCAGGATGCCCTGCTTCAGCACAGACCAGTAAGGCATTGTGATACGCGTATCCCCGGTATAGTCAGGGGTTAATGGGAGTCGTCCCCGTCCCCCCAGTATATGCCCAGAACCATGGACCCGGTATTTGTGGTTCGGACTGTCTCCAACCAGCCATAATGTTGTGAGAGTGAAATTATTTCCAAGTCCAGCTTCGGTACATTAGAAGAAACTCTGAAACTTAACCTAAGCGTTTTTCGAAGATACTTTTTACCTAACTTCTTATAGGAAGGTCTAGGAGATCTGAAAATGAACGTGTGCATCTTTCACTCTTCCCGAGGGACTTAGAAGAATTTTGTGATATTTTTTATTAAAATGGTGTATAAGGGTATATATATAAATATATTGTATGCACTGTATATGAGCTGGGATTTCTAAGTCTGTGGTTCCGAGAGGTGGTAACCAGGCTCACTAATAAAGGTCAAGCCCACTCTGTTGCCCCTGATCCATGTTTTGGGGCCCTAGAGTGTCAGCTCTTGGGCCTGACTGTTGTATATGTTCTGCCATGTATTGGGTGTCAAATATGCAACAATAAAGAATGTACACTGGCGACAAACTTTATTCGAGCTCGGCTGGTCCCACGAATTCGGGTATACCCGGGTGTATTGAGGTTTGTGACTGTTTTCTGCCCGAGTGCATTGAGTTATTTTTCAGGCAGGGATTGAAGCATTTTATTCCCAAAGGCTGCAATACTGCACAGTATATATATATATATTGCATTACAATTCATGAATTTATGCCATCTGGTAGACACGCGAAGCATTGCAGCCTATTATATCCTACTCATTATCATTTAACAGATCAGCCGCCCATAAGCCAGGCATGAACCCAGGCTGGGAAGGCAAATGCAACGGGGCTTGTCAGAGGTGAGGAGCGGCGCATTCCAGGTATCTGCCAGGTACATACTGGGTATTTGCTCGAATAAAGTGTGTCGCAGCAGTATGTGTCTTTTGCCTTTCCAGGACTGCTAACGAGTGGAGATTCTCAGACTATGAGATTCAGGGTGGACTTTCCAGTAAAAGTGTTGTCGGATTGTGTCTAGCTATCCGGGAACAAGAGATACTGGTCACCCCCAAAATGTACACGGGAACCGAGTCAGATTCCCGGGTACATAAGGGCACAGACCTCCGGACAAAATCCTCCCTGGAAAGCAGTTACGCGGCTCACCACCAGGATGCCCTGCTTCAGCACAGACCAGTAAGGCATTGTGATATGCGTATCCCCGGTATAGTCAGGGGTTAATGGGAGTCATCCCCGTCCCCCCAGTATATGCCCAGAACCATGGACCCGGTATTTGTGGTTCGGACTGTCTCCAACCAGCCATAATGTTGTGAGAGTGAAATTATTTCCAAGTCCAGCTTCGGTACATTAGAAGCAACTCTGAAACTTAACCTAAGCGTTTTTCGAAGCTACTTTTTAGCTAACTTCTTATAGGAAGGTCTAGAAGCTCTGGAAATGAACGTGCACGTCTTTCACTCTTCCCGAGGGACTTAGAAGAATTTTGTGATATTTTTTATTAAAATGATGTATAAGGGTATATATATAAATATATTGTATGCACTGTATATGAGCTGGGATTTCTAAGTCCGTGGTTCCGAGAGGGGGTAACCAGGCTCACTAATAAAGGTCAAGCCCACTTGGTTGCCCCTGATCCATGTTTTGGGACCCTAGAGTGTCAGCTCTTGGGCCTGACTGTTATATGTTCAGCCATGTATTGGGTGTCAAATATGCAACAATAAAGAATGTATGTGTCTTTTGCCTTTCCAGGACTGCTAACGAGTGGAGATTCTCAGACTATGAGATTCAGGGTGGACTTTCCGGTAAAAGTGTTGTCGGATTGTGTCTAGCTATCCGGGAACAAGAGATACTGGTCACCCCCAAAATGTACACGGGAACCGAGTCAGATTCCGGGTACATAAGGGCACAGACCTCCGGACAAAATCCTCCCTGGAAAGCAGTTACGCGGCTCACCGCCAGGATGCCCTGCTTCAGCACATACCAGTAAGGCATTGTGATACGCGTATCCCCGGTATAGTCAGGGGTTAATGGGAGTCGTCCCCGTCCCCCCAGTATATGCCCAGAACCATGGACCCTGTATTTGTGGTTCGGACTGTCTCCAACCAGCCATAATGTTGTGAGAGTGAAATTATTTCCAAGTCCAGCTTCGGTACATTAGAAGCAACTCTGAAACTTAACCTAAGCGTTTTTCGAAGCTACTTTTTAGCTAACTTCTTATAGGAAGGTCTAGGAGCTCTGAAAATGAATGTGCGCGTCTTTCACTCTTCCCGAGGGACTTAGAAGAATTTTGTGATATTTTTTATTAAAATGGTGTATAAGGGTATATATATAAATATATTGTATGCACTGTATATGAGCTGGGATTTCTAAATCCGTGGTTCCGAGAGGGGGTAACCAGGCTCACTAATAAAGGTCAAGCCCACTTGGTTGCCCCTGATCCATTTTTTGGGACCCTAGAGTGTCAGCTCTTGGTCCTGACTGTTGTATATGTTCTGCCATGTATTGGGTGTCAAATATGCAACAATAAAGAATGTATGTGTCTTTTGCCTTTCCAGGACTGCTAACCAGTGGAGATTCTTAGACTATGAGATTCGGTGTGGACTTTCCGGTAAAAGTTTTGTCGGATTGTGTCTAGCTATTCGGGAACAAGAGATACTGGTCACCCCCAAAATGTACACGGGAACCGAGTCAGATTCCCGGGTACATAAGGGCACAGACCTCCGGACAAAATCCTCCCTGGAAAGCAGTTACGTGGCTCACCGCCAGGATGCCCTGCTTCAGCACAGACCAGTAAGGCATTGTGATACGCGTATCCCCGGTATAGTCAGGGTTTAATGGGAGTCGTCCCCGTCCCCCCAGTATATGCCCAGAACCATGGACCCGGTATTTGTGATTCGGACTGTCTCCGACCAGCCATAATGTTGTGAGAGTGAAATTATTTCCAAGTCCAGCTTCGGTACATTAGAAGAAACTCTGAAACTTAACCTAAGCGTTTTTCGAAGCTACTTTTTAGCTAACTTCTTATAGGAAGGTCTAGGAGATCTGAAAATGAACGTGCGCGTCTTTCACTCTTCCCAAGGGACTTAGAAGAATTTTGTGATATTTTTTATTAAAATGGTGTATAATGGTATATATATAAATATATTGTATGCACTGTATATGAGCTGGGATTTCTAAGTCTGTGGTTCCGAGAGGGGGTAACCAGGCTCACTAATAAAGGTCAAGCCCACTCTGTTGCCCCTGATCCATGTTTTGGGGCCCTAGAGTGTCAGCTCTTGGGCCTGACTGTTGTATATGTTCTGCCATGTATTGGGTGTCAAATATGCAACAATAAAGAATGTATGTGTCTTTTGCCTTTCCAGGAATGCTAACCAGTGGAGATTCTCAGACTATGAGATTCAGGGTGGACTTTCCGGTAAAAGTGTTGTCGGATTGTGTTTAGCTACCCGTTAACCAGAGATACTGGTCACCCCTAAAATGTACCCGGGAACCGAGTCAGATTCCCGGGTACATAAGGGTACAGACCTCCGGACAATATCCTGCCTGGAAAGCAGTTACGCGGCTCACCGCCAGGATGCCCTGCTTCAGCACAGACCAGTAAGGCATTGTTTTACGCGTATCCCCGGTATAGTCAGGGGTTAATGGGAGTCGTCCCCGTCGCCCCAGTATATGCCCAGAACCATGGACCCGGTATTTGTGGTTCGGACTGTCTCCAACCAGCCATAATGTTGTGAGAGTGAAATTATTTCCAAGTCCAGCTTCGGTACATTAGAAGAAACTCTGAAACTTAACCTAAGCGTTTTTCGAAGATACTTTTTACCTAACTTCTTATAGGAAGGTCTAGGAGATCTGAAAATGAACGTGCGCATCTTTCACTCTTCCCGAGGGACTTAGAAGAATTTTGTGATATTTTTTATTAAAATGGTGTATAAGGGTATATATATAAATATATTGTATGCACTGTATATGAGCTGGGATTTCTAAGTCTGTGGTTCTGAGAGGGGGTAACCAGGCTCACTAATAAAGGTCAAGCCCACTCTGTTGCCCCTGATCCATGTTTTGGGGCCCTAGAGTGTCAGCTCTTGGGCCTGACTGTTGTATATGTTCTGCCATGTATTGGGTGTCAAATATGCAACAATAAAGAATGTACACTGGCGACAAACTTTATTCGAGCTCGGCTGGTCCCACGAATTCGGGTATACCCGGGTGTATTGAGGTTTGTGACTGTTTTCTGCCCGAGTGCATTGAGTTATTTTTCAGGCAGGGATTGAAGCATTTTATTCCCAAAGGCTGCAATACTGCACAGTATATATATATATATTGCATTACAATTCATGAATTTATGCCATCTGGTAGACACGCGAAGCATTGCAGCCTATTATATCCTACTCATTATCATTTAACAGATCAGCCGCCCATAAGCCAGGCATGAACCCAGGCTGGGAAGGCAAATGCAACGGGGCTTGTCAGAGGTGAGGAGCGGCGCATTCCAGGTATCTGCCAGGTACATACTGGGTATTTGCTCGAATAAAGTGTGTCGCAGCAGTATGTGTCTTTTGCCTTTCCAGGACTGCTAACGAGTGGAGATTCTCAGACTATGAGATTCAGGGTGGACTTTCCAGTAAAAGTGTTGTCGGATTGTGTCTAGCTATCCGGGAACAAGAGATACTGGTCACCCCCAAAATGTACACGGGAACCGAGTCAGATTCCCGGGTACATAAGGGCACAGACCTCCGGACAAAATCCTCCCTGGAAAGCAGTTACGCGGCTCACCACCAGGATGCCCTGCTTCAGCACAGACCAGTAAGGCATTGTGATATGCGTATCCCCGGTATAGTCAGGGGTTAATGGGAGTCATCCCCGTCCCCCCAGTATATGCCCAGAACCATGGACCCGGTATTTGTGGTTCGGACTGTCTCCAACCAGCCATAATGTTGTGAGAGTGAAATTATTTCCAAGTCCAGCTTCGGTACATTAGAAGCAACTCTGAAACTTAACCTAAGCGTTTTTCGAAGCTACTTTTTAGCTAACTTCTTATAGGAAGGTCTAGAAGCTCTGGAAATGAACGTGCACGTCTTTCACTCTTCCCGAGGGACTTAGAAGAATTTTGTGATATTTTTTATTAAAATGGTGTATAAGGGTATATATATAAATATATTGTATGCACTGTATATGAGCTGGGATTTCTAAGTCCGTGGTTCCGAGAGGGGGTAACCAGGCTCACTAATAAAGGTCAAGCCCACTCTGTTGCCCCTGATCCATGTTTTGGGGCCCTAGAGTGTCAACTCTTGGGCCTGACTGTTGTATATGTTCTGCCAAGTATTGGGTGTCAAATATGCAACAATAAAGAATGTATGTGTCTTTTGCCTTTCCAGGAATCCTAACCAGTGGAGATTCTCAGACTATGAGATTCAGGGTGGACTTTCCGGTAAAAGTGTTGTCGGATTGTGTTTAGCTACCCGGGAACCAGAGATACTGGTCACCCCCAAAATGTACCCGGGAACCGAGTCAGATTCCCGTGTACATAAGGGTACAGACCTCCGGACAATATCCTGCCTGGAAAGCAGTTACGCGGCTCACCGCCAGGATGCCCTGCTTCAGCACAGACCAGTAAGTCATTGTGATACGCGTATCCCCGGTATAGTCAGGGGTTAATGGGAGTCGTCCCCGTCCCCCCAGTATATGCCCAGAACCATGGACCCGGTATTTGTGGTTCGGACTGTCTCCTACCAGCCATAATGTTGTGAGAGTGAAATTATTTCCAAGTCCAGCTTCGGTACATTAGAAGCAACTCTGAAACTTAACCTAAGCGTATTTCGAAGCTACTTTTTAGCTAACTTCTTATAGGAAGGTCTAGGAGATCTGAAAATGAACGTGCGCGTCTTTCACTCTTCCCGAGGGACTTAGAAGAATTTTGTGATATTTTCTTTAAAATGGTGTATAAGGGTATATATATAAATATATTGTATGCACTGTATATGAGCTGGGATTTCTAAGTCCGTGGTTCCGAGAGGGGGTAACCAGGCTCACTAATAAAGGTCAAGCCCACTTGGTTGCCCCTGATCCATGTTTTGGGACCCTAGAGTGTCAGCTCTTGGGCCTGACTGTTATATGTTCTGCCATGTATTGGGTGTCAAATATGCAACAATAAAGAATGTATGTGTCTTTTGCCTTTCCAGGACTGCTAACGAGTGGAGATTCTCAGACTATGAGATTCAGGGTGGACTTTCCGGTAAAAGTGTTGTCGGATTGTGTCTAGCTATCCGGGAACAAGAGATACTGGTCACCCCCAAAATGTACACGGGAACCGAGTCAGATTCCGGGTACATAAGGGCACAGACCTCCGGACAAAATCCTCCCTGGAAAGCAGTTACGCGGCTCACCGCCAGGATGCCCTGCTTCAGCACATACCAGTAAGGCATTGTGATACGCGTATCCCCGGTATAGTCAGGGGTTAATGGGAGTCGTCCCCGTCCCCCCAGTATATGCCCAGAACCATGGACCCGGTATTTGTGGTTCGGACTGTCTCCAACCAGCCATAATGTTGTGAGAGTGAAATTATTTCCAAGTCCAGCTTCGGTACATTAGAAGAAACTCTGAAACTTAACCTAAGCGTTTTTCGAAGCTACTTTTTAGATAACTTCTTATAGGAAGGTCTAGGAGATCTGAAAATGAACGTGCGCGTCTTTCACTCTTCCCGAGGGACTTAGAAGAATTTTGTGATATTTTTTATTAAAATGGTGTATAAGGGTATATATATAAATATATTGTATGCACTGTATATGAGCTGGGATTTCTAAATCCGTGGTTCCGAGAGGGGGTAACCAGGCTCACTAATAAAGGTCAAGCCCACTCTGTTGCCCCTGATCCATTTTTTGGGGCCCTAGAGTGTCAGCTCTTGGGCCTGACTGTTGTATATGTTCTGCCATGTATTGGGTGTCAAATATGCAACAATAAAGAATGTATGTGTCTTTTGCCTTTCCAGGACTGCTAACGAGTGGAGATTATCAGACTATGAGATTCAGGGTGGACTTTCCGGTAAAAGTGTTGTCGGATTGTGTCTAGCTAGCCGGGAACAAGAGATACTGGTCACCCCCAAAATGTACACGGGAACCGAGTCAGATTCCCGTGTACATAAGTACACAGACCTCCGGACAAAATCCTCCCTGGAAAGCAGTTACGCGGCTCACCGCCAGGATGCCCTGCTTCAGCACAGACCAGTAAGGCATTGTTATACGCGTATCCCCGGTATAGTCAGGGTTTAATGGGAGTCGTCCCCGTCCCCCCAGTATATGCCCAGAACCATGGACCCGGTATTTGTGGTTCGGACTGTCTCCAACCAGCCATAATGTTGTGAGAGTGAAATTATTTCCAAGTCCAGCTTCGGTACATTAGAAGAAACTCTGAAACTTAACCTAAGCGTTTTTCGAAGCTACTTTTTAGATAACTTCTTATAGGAAGGTCTAGGAGATCTGAAAATGAACGTGCGCGTCTTTCACTCTTCCCGAGGGACTTAGAAGAATTTTGTGATATTTTTTATTAAAATGGTGAATAAGGGTATATATATAAATATATTGTATGCACTGTATATGAGCTGGGATTTCTAAATCCGTGGTTCCGAGAAGGGGTAACCAGGCTCACTAATAAAGGTCAAGCCCACTCTGTTGCCCCTGATCCATTTTTTGGGGCCCTAGAGTGTCAGCTCTTGGGCCTGACTGTTGTATATGTTCTGCCATGTATTGGGTGTCAAATATGCAACAATAAAGAATGTATGTGTCTTTTGCCTTTCCAGGACTGCTAACCAGTGGAGATTCTCAGACTATGAGATTCGGTGTGGACTTTCCGGTAAAAGTTTTGTCGGATTGTGTCTAGCTATTCGGGAACAAGAGATACTGGTCACCCCCAAAATGTACACGGGAACCGAGTCAGATTCCCGGGTACATAAGGGCACAGACCTCCGGCCAAAATCCTCCCTGGAAAGCAGTTACGCGGCTCACCGCCAGGATGCCCTGCTTCAGCACAGACCAGTAAGGCTTTGTTATACGCGTATTCCCGGTATAGTCAGGGGTTAATGGGAGTCGTCCCCGTCCCCCCAGTATATGCCCAGAACCATGGACCCGGTATTTGTGGTTCGGACTGTCTCCAACCAGCCATAATGTTTTGAGAATGAAATTATTTCCAAGTCCAGCTTCGGTACATTAGAAGCAACTCTGAAACTTAACCTAAGCGTTTTTCGAAGCTACTTTTTAGCTAACTTCTTATAGGAAGGTCTAGGAGCTCTGACAATGAATGTGCGCGTCTTTCACTCTTCCCGAGGGACTTAGAAGAATTTTGTGATATTTTTTATTAAAATGGTGTATAAGGGTATATATATAAATATATTGTATGCACTGTATATGAGCTGGGATTTCTAAGTCCGTGGTTCCGAGAGGGGGTTACCAGGCTCATTAATAAAGGTCAAGCCCACTTGGTTGCCCCTGATCCATGTTTTGGGACCCTAGAGTGTCAGCTCTTGGGCCTGACTGTTGTATATGTTCTGCCATGTATTGGGTGTCAAATATGCAACAATAAAGAATGTATGTGTCTTTTGCCTTTCCAGGACTGCTAACGAGTGGAGATTCTCAGACTATGAGATTCAGGGTGGACTTTCCGGTAAAAGTGTTGTCGGATTGTGTCTAGCTATCCGGGAACAAGAGATACTGGTCACCCCCAAAATGTACACGGGAACCGAGTCAGATTCCGGGTACATAAGGGCACAGACCTCCGGACAAAATCCTCCCTGGAAAGCAGTTACGCGGCTCACCGCCAGGATGCCCTGCTTCAGCACATACCAGTAAGGCATTGTGATATGCGTATCCCCGGTATAGTCAGGGGTTAATGGGAGTCGTCCCCGTCCCCCCAGTATATGCCCAGAACCATGGATCCGGTATTTGTGGTTCGGACTGTCTCCAACCAGCCAAAATGTTGTGAGAGTGAAATTATTTCCAAGTCCAGCTTCGGTACATTAGAAGCAACTCTGAAACTTAACCTAAGCGTTTTTCGAAGCTACTTTTTAGCTAACTTCTTATAGGAAGGTCTAGGAGCTCTGACAATGAATGTGCGCGTCTTTCACTCTTCCCGAGGGACTTAGAAGAATTTTGTGATATTTTTTATTAAAATGGTGTTTAAGGGTATATATATAAATATATTGTATGCACTGTATATGAGCTGGGATTTCTAAGTCTGTGGTTCCGAGAGGGGGTAACCAGGCTCACTAATAAAGGTCAAGCCCACTTGGTTGCCCCTGATCCATGTTTTGGGACCTTAGAGTGTCAGCTCTTGGGCCTGACTGTTGTATATGTTCTGCCATGTATTGTGTGTCAAATATGCAACAATAAAGAATGTATGTGTCTTTTGCCTTTTCAGGACTGCTAAAGAGTGGAGATTCTCAGACTATGAGATTCAGGGTGGACTTTCCGGTAAAAGTGTTGTCGGATTGTGTTTACTGTAGCTACCCGGGAACCAGAGATACTGGTCACCCCCAAAATGTACCCGGGAACCGAGTCAGATTCCCTCGTACATAAGGGTACAGACCTCCGGAGAATATCCTGCCTGGAAAGCAGTTACGCGGCTCACCGCCAGGATGCCCTGCTTCAGCACAGACCAGTAAGGCATTGTGATACGCGTATCCCCGGTATTGTCAGGGGTTAATGGGAGACGTCCCCGTCCCCCCAGTATATGCCCAGAACCATGGACCCGGTATTTGTGGTTCGGACTGTCTCCACCAGCCATAATGTTGTGAGAGTGAAATTATTTCCAAGTCCAGCTTCGGTACATTAGAAGCAACTCTGAAACTTAACCTAAGCGTTTTTCGAAGCTACTTTTTAGCTAACTTCTTATAGGAAGGTCTACTGAAGGAGCTCTGAAAATGAACGTGCGCGTCTTTCACTTTTCCCGAGGGACTTAGAAGAATTTTGTGATATTTTTTATTAAAATGGTGTATAAGGGTATATATATAAATATATTGTATGCACTGTATATGAGCTGGGATTTCTAAGTCTGTGGTTCCGAGAGGGGGTAACCAGGCTCACTAATAAATGTTAAGCCCACTCTGTTGCCCCTGATCCATGTTTTGGGGCCCTAGAGTGTCAGCTCTTGGGCCTGACAGTTGTATATGTTCTGCCATGTATTGGGTGTCAAATATGCAACAATAAAGAATGTATGTGTCTTTTGCCTTTCCAGGAATGCTAACCAGTGGAGATTCTCAGACTATGAGATTCAGGGTGGACTTGCCAGTAAAAGTGTTGTCGGATTGTGTTTAGCTACCCGGGATCCAGAGATACTGGTCACCCCCAAAATGTACCCGGTAACAGAGTCAGATTCCCGTGTACATAAGGGTACAGACCTCCTGACAATATCCTGCCTGGAAAGCAGTTACGCGGCTCATCGCCAGGATGCCCTGCTTCAGCACAGACCAGTAAGGCATTGTGATACGCGTATCCCCGGTATAGTCAGGTGTTAATGGGAGTCGTCCCCGTCCCCCCAGTATATGCCCAGAACCATGGACCCGGTATTTGTGGTTCGGACTGTCTCCAACCAGCCATAATGTTGTGAGAGTGAAATTATTTCCAAGTCCAGCTTCGGTACATTAGAAGCAACTCTGAAACTTAACCTAAGCGTTTTTCGAAGCTACTTTTTAGCTAACTTCTTATAGGAATGTCTAGGAGCTCTGAAAATGAACGTGCGCGTCTTTCACTCTTCCCGAGGGACTTTGAAGAATTTTGTGATATTTTTTATTAAAATGGTGTATAAGGGTATATATATAAATATATTGTATGCACTGTATATGAGCTGGGATTTCTAAGTCTGTGGTTCCGAGAGGGGGTAACCAGGCTCACTAATAAATGTTAAGCCCACTCTGTTGCCCCTGATCCATGTTTTGGGGCCCTAGAGTGTCAGCTCTTGGGCCTGACAGTTGTATATGTTCTGCCATGTATTGGGTGTCAAATATGCAACAATAAAGAATGTATGTGTCTTTTGCCTTTCCAGGAATGCTAACCAGTGGAGATTCTCAGACTATGAGATTCAGGGTGGACTTGCCAGTAAAAGTGTTGTCGGATTGTGTTTAGCTATCCGGGAACAAGAGATACTGGTCACCCCCAAAATGTACCCGGTAACAGAGTCAGATTCCCGTGTACATAAGGGTACAGACCTCCTGACAATATCCTGCCTGGAAAGCAGTTACGCGGCTCATCGCCAGGATGCCCTGCTTCAGCACAGACCAGTAAGGCATTGTGATACGCGTATCCCCGGTATAGTCAGGTGTTAATGGGAGTCGTCCCCGTCCCCCCAGTATATGCCCAGAACCATGGACCCGGTATTTGTGGTTCGGACTGTCTCCAACCAGCCATAATGTTGTGAGAGTGAAATTATTTCCAAGTCCAGCTTCGGTACATTAGAAGCAACTCTGAAACTTAACCTAAGCGTTTTTCGAAGCTACTTTTTAGCTAACTTCTTATAGGAATGTCTAGGAGCTCTGAAAATGAACGTGCGCGTCTTTCACTCTTCCCGAGGGACTTTGAAGAATTTTGTGATATTTTTTATTAAAATGGTGTATAAGGGTATATATATATAAATATATTGTATGCACTGTATATGAGCTGGGATTTCTAAGTCCGTGGTTCCGAGAGGGGGTAACCAGGCTCACTAATAAAGGTCAAGCCCACTTGGTTGCCCCTGATCCATGTTTTGGGACCCTAGAGTGTCAGCTCTTGGGCCTGACTGTTGTATATGTTCTGCCATGTATTGGGTGTCAAATATGCAACAATAAAGAATGTATGTGTCTTTTGCCTTTCCAGGACTGCTAACCAGTGGAGATTCTCAGACTATGAGATGCAGGGTGGACTTGCCGGTAAAAGTGTTGTCGGATTGTGTCTAGCTATCCGGGAACAAGAGATACTGGTCACCCCCAAAATGTACACGGGAACCGAGTCAGATTCCCGGGTACCTAAGGGTACAGACCTCCGGACAATATCCTGCCTGGAAAGCAGTTACGCGGCTCACCGCCAGGATGCCCTGCTTCAGCACAGACCAGTAAGGCATTGTGATACGCGTATCCCCGGTATAGTCAGGAGTTAATGGGAGTCGTCCCCGTCCCCCCAGTATATGCCCAGAACCATGGACCCGGTATTTGTGGTTCAGACTGTCTCCAACCAGCCATAATGTTGTGAGAGTGAAATTATTTCCAAGTCCAGCTTCGGTACATTAGAAGCAACTCTGAAACTTAACCTAAGCGTTTTTCGAAGTTACTTTTTAGCTAACTTCTTATAGGAAGGTCTAGGAGATCAGAAAATGAACGTGCGCGTCTTTCTCTCTTCCTGAGGGACTTAGAAGAATTTTGTGATATTTTTTATAAAAATGGTGTATAAGGGTATATATATAAATATATTGTATGCACTGTATATGAGCTGGAATTTCTATGTCCGTGGTTCCGAGAAGGGGTATCCAGGCTCACTAATAAAGGTCAAGCCCACTTGGTTGCCCCTGATCCATGTTTTGGGGCCCTAGAGTGTCAGCTCTTGGGCCTGACTGTTGTATATGTTCTGCCATGTATTGGGTGTCAAATATGCAACAATAAAGAATGTATGTGTTTTTTGCCTTTCCAGGACTGCTAACGAGTGGAGATTCTCAGACTATGAGATTCAGGGTGGACTTGCCGGTAAAAGTGTTGTCGGATTGTGTCTAGCTATCCGGGAACCAGAGATACTGGTCACCCCCAAAATGTACACGGGAACCGAGTCAGATTCCCGGGTACATAAGGGCACAGACCTCCGGACAAAATCCTCCCTGGAAAGCAGTTACGCGGCTCACCGCCAGGATGCCCTGCTTCAGCACAGACCAGTAAGGCATTGTGATACGCGTATCCCCGGTATAGTCAGGGGTTAATGGGAGTCGTCCCCATCCCCCCAGTATATGCCCAGAACCATGGACCCGGTATTTGTGGTTCGGACTGTCTCCAACCAGCCATAATGTTGTGAGAGTGAAATTATTTCCAAGTCCAGCTTCGGTACATTAGAAGCAACTCTGAAACTTAACCTAAGCGTTTTTCGAAGCTACTTTTTAGCTAACTTCTTATAGGAAGGTCTAGGAGATCTGAAAATGAACGTACGCGTCTTTCACTCTTCCCGAGGGACTTAGAAGAATGTTGTGATATTTTTTATTAAAATGGTGTATAAGGGTATATATATAAATATATTGTATGCACTGTATATGAGCTGGGATTTCTAAGTCCGTGGTACCGAGAGGGGGTAACCAGGCTCACTAATAAAGGTCAAGCCCACTCTGTTGCCCCTGATCCATGTTTTGGGGCCCTAGAGTGTCAGCTCTTGGGCCTGACTGTTGTATATGTTCTGCCATGTATTGGGTTTCAAATATGCAACAATAAAGAATGTATGTGTCTTTTGCCTTTCAAGGACTGCTAACCAGTGGAGATTCTCAGACTATGAGATTCAGGGTGGACTTGCCAGTAAAAGTGTTGTCGGATTGTGTTTAGCTATCCGGGAACAAGAGATACTGGTCACCCCCAAAATGTACCCGGTAACAGAGTCAGATTCCCGTGTACATAAGGGTACAGACCTCCTGACAATATCCTGCCTGGAAAGCAGTTACGCGGCTCATCGCCAGGATGCCCTGCTTCAGCACAGACCAGTAAGGCATTGTGATACGCGTATCCCCGGTATAGTCAGGTGTTAATGGGAGTCGTCCCCGTCCCCCCAGTATATGCCCAGAACCATGGACCCGGTATTTGTGGTTCGGACTGTCTCCAACCAGCCATAATGTTGTGAGAGTGAAATTATTTCCAAGTCCAGCTTCGGTACATTAGAAGCAACTCTGAAACTTAACCTAAGCGTTTTTCGAAGCTACTTTTTAGCTAACTTCTTATAGGAATGTCTAGGAGCTCTGAAAATGAACGTGCGCGTCTTTCACTCTTCCCGAGGGACTTTGAAGAATTTTGTGATATTTTTTATTAAAATGGTGTATAAGGGTATATATATATAAATATATTGTATGCACTGTATATGAGCTGGGATTTCTAAGTCCGTGGTTCCGAGAGGGGGTAACCAGGCTCACTAATAAAGGTCAAGCCCACTTGGTTGCCCCTGATCCATGTTTTGGGACCCTAGAGTGTCAGCTCTTGGGCCTGACTGTTGTATATGTTCTGCCATGTATTGGGTGTCAAATATGCAACAATAAAGAATGTATGTGTCTTTTGCCTTTCCAGGACTGCTAACCAGTGGAGATTCTCAGACTATGAGATGCAGGGTGGACTTGCCGGTAAAAGTGTTGTCGGATTGTGTCTAGCTATCCGGGAACAAGAGATACTGGTCACCCCCAAAATGTACACGGGAACCGAGTCAGATTCCCGGGTACCTAAGGGTACAGACCTCCGGACAATATCCTGCCTGGAAAGCAGTTACGCGGCTCACCGCCAGGATGCCCTGCTTCAGCACAGACCAGTAAGGCATTGTGATACGCGTATCCCCGGTATAGTCAGGAGTTAATGGGAGTCGTCCCCGTCCCCCCAGTATATGCCCAGAACCATGGACCCGGTATTTGTGGTTCAGACTGTCTCCAACCAGCCATAATGTTGTGAGAGTGAAATTATTTCCAAGTCCAGCTTCGGTACATTAGAAGCAACTCTGAAACTTAACCTAAGCGTTTTTCGAAGTTACTTTTTAGCTAACTTCTTATAGGAAGGTCTAGGAGATCAGAAAATGAACGTGCGCGTCTTTCTCTCTTCCTGAGGGACTTAGAAGAATTTTGTGATATTTTTTATAAAAATGGTGTATAAGGGTATATATATAAATATATTGTATGCACTGTATATGAGCTGGAATTTCTATGTCCGTGGTTCCGAGAAGGGGTATCCAGGCTCACTAATAAAGGTCAAGCCCACTTGGTTGCCCCTGATCCATGTTTTGGGGCCCTAGAGTGTCAGCTCTTGGGCCTGACTGTTGTATATGTTCTGCCATGTATTGGGTGTCAAATATGCAACAATAAAGAATGTATGTGTTTTTTGCCTTTCCAGGACTGCTAACGAGTGGAGATTCTCAGACTATGAGATTCAGGGTGGACTTGCCGGTAAAAGTGTTGTCGGATTGTGTCTAGCTATCCGGGAACCAGAGATACTGGTCACCCCCAAAATGTACACGGGAACCGAGTCAGATTCCCGGGTACATAAGGGCACAGACCTCCGGACAAAATCCTCCCTGGAAAGCAGTTACGCGGCTCACCGCCAGGATGCCCTGCTTCAGCACAGACCAGTAAGGCATTGTGATACGCGTATCCCCGGTATAGTCAGGGGTTAATGGGAGTCGTCCCCATCCCCCCAGTATATGCCCAGAACCATGGACCCGGTATTTGTGGTTCGGACTGTCTCCAACCAGCCATAATGTTGTGAGAGTGAAATTATTTCCAAGTCCAGCTTCGGTACATTAGAAGCAACTCTGAAACTTAACCTAAGCGTTTTTCGAAGCTACTTTTTAGCTAACTTCTTATAGGAAGGTCTAGGAGATCTGAAAATGAACGTACGCGTCTTTCACTCTTCCCGAGGGACTTAGAAGAATGTTGTGATATTTTTTATTAAAATGGTGTATAAGGGTATATATATAAATATATTGTATGCACTGTATATGAGCTGGGATTTCTAAGTCCGTGGTACCGAGAGGGGGTAACCAGGCTCACTAATAAAGGTCAAGCCCACTCTGTTGCCCCTGATCCATGTTTTGGGGCCCTAGAGTGTCAGCTCTTGGGCCTGACTGTTGTATATGTTCTGCCATGTATTGGGTTTCAAATATGCAACAATAAAGAATGTATGTGTCTTTTGCCTTTCAAGGACTGCTAACCAGTGGAGATTCTCAGACTATGAGTTTCAGGATGGACTTTCCGGTAAAAGTGTTGTCGGATTGTGTCTAGCTAGCCGGGAACCAGAGATACTGGTCACTCCCAAAATGTACACGGGAACCGAGTCAGATTCCCGGGTACATAAGGGCACAGACCTCCGGACAAAATCCTCCCTGGAAAGCAGTTACGCGGCTCACCGCCAGGATGCCCTGCTTCAGCACAGACCAGTAAGGCATTGTGATACGCGTATCCCCGGTATAGTCAGGGGTTAATGGGAGTCGTCCCCGTCCCCCCAGTATATGCCCAGAACCATGGACCCGGTATTTGTGGTTCGGACTGTCTCCAACCAGCCATAATGTTGTGAGAGTGAAATTATTTCCAAGTCCAGCTTCGGTACATTAGAAGCAACTCTGAAACTTAACCTAAGCGTTTTTCGAAGCTACTTTTTAGCTAACTTCTTATAGGAAGGTCTAGGAGCTCTGAAAATGAACGTGCGTGTCTTTCACTCTTCCCGAGGGACTTAGAAGAATTTTGTGATATTTTTTATTAAAATGGTGTATAAGGGTATATATATAAATATATTGTATGCACTGTATATGAGCTGGGATTTCTAAGTCCGTGGTTCCGAGAAGGGGTATCCAGGCTCACTAATAAAGGTCAAGCCCACTTGGTTGCCCCTGATCCATGTTTTGGGGCCCTAGAGTGTCAGCTCTTGGGCCTGACTGTTGTATATGTTCTGCCATGTATTGGGTGTCAAATATGCAACAATAAAGAATGTATGTGTCTTTTGCCTTTCCAGGACTGCTAACGAGTGGAGATTCTCAGACTATGAGATTCAGGGTGGACTTGCCGGTAAAAGTGTTGTCGGATTGTGTCTAGCTATCCGGGAACAAGAGATACTGGTCACCCCCAAAATGTACACGGGAACCGAGTCAGATTCCCGTGTACATAAGGGCACAGACCTCCGGACAAAATCCTCCCTGGAAAGCAGTTACGCGTCTCACCGCCAGGATGCCCTGCTTCAGCACAGACCAGTAAGGCATTGTGATACGCGTATCCCCGGTATAGTCAGGGGTTAATGGGAGTCGTCCCCATCCCCCCAGTATATGCCCAGAACCATGGACCCGGTATTTGTGGTTCGGACTGTCTCCAACCAGCCATAATGTTGTGAGAGTGAAATTATTTCCAAGTCCAGCTTCGGTACATTAGAAGCAACTCTGAAACTTAACCTAAGCGTTCTTCGAAGCTACTTTTTAGCTAACTTCTTATAGGAAGGTCTAGGAGATCTGAAAATGAACGTACGCATCTTTCACTCTTCCCGAGGGACTTAGAAGAATGTTGTGATATTTTTTATTAAAATGGTGTATAAGGGTATATATATAAATATATTGTATGCACTGTATATGAGCTGGGATTTCTAAGTCCGTGGTTCCGAGAGGGGGTAACCAGGCTCACTAATAAAGGTCAAGCCCACTCTGTTGCCCCTGATCCATGTTTTGGGGCCCTAGAGTGTCAGCTCTTGGGCCTGACTGTTGTATATGTTCTGCCATGGATTGGGTTTCAAATATGCAACAATAAAGAATGTATGTGTCTTTTGCCTTTCAAGGATTGCTAACCAGTGGAGATTCTCAGACTATGAGTTTCAGGATGGACTTTCCGGTAAAAGTGTTGTCGGATTGTGTCTAGCTAGCCGGGAACCAGAGATACTGGTCACCCCCAAAATGTACACGGGAACCGAGTCAGATTCCCGGGTACATAAGGGCACAGACCTCCGGACAAAATCCTCCCTGGAAAGCAGTTACGCGGCTCACCGCCAGGATGCCCTGCTTCAGCACAGACCAGTAAGGCATTGTGATACGCGTATCCCCGGTATAGTCAGGGGTTAATGGGAGTCGTCCCCGTCCCCCCAGTATATGCCCAGAACCATGGACCCGGTATTTGTGGTTCGGACTGTCTCCAACCAGCCATAATGTTGTGAGAGTGAAATTATTTCCAAGTCCAGCTTCGGTACATTAGAAGCAACTCTGAAACTTAACCTAAGCGTTTTTCGAAGTTACTTTTTAGCTAACTTCTTATAGGAAGGTCTAGGAGATCAGAAAATGAACGTGCGCGTCTTTCTCTCTTCCTGAGGGACTTAGAAGAATTTTGTGATATTTTTTATAAAAATGGTGTATAAGGGTATATATATAAATATATTGTATGCACTGTATATGAGCTGGGATTTCTATGTCCGTGGTTCCGAGAAGGGGTATCCAGGCTCACTAATAAAGGTCAAGCCCACTTGGTTGCCCCTGATCCATGTTTTGGGGCCCTAGAGTGTCAGCTCTTGGGCCTGACTGTTGTATATGTTCTGCCATGTATTGGGTGTCAAATATGCAACAATAAAGAATGTACTGTATGTTTCTTTTGCCTTTCCAGGACTTCTAACGAGTGGAGATTCTCAGACTATGAGATTCAGGGTGGACTTTCCGGTAAAAGTGTTGTCGGATTGTGTCTAGCTATCCGGGAACAAGAGATACTGGTCACTCCCAAAATGTACACGGGAACCGAGTCAGATTCCCGGGTACAAAAGGGCACAGACCTCCGGACAAAATCCTCCCTGGAAAGCAGTTACGCGGCTCACCGCCAGGATGCCCTGCTTCAGCACAGACCAGTAAGGCATTGTGATACGCATATCCCCGGTATAGTCAGGGGTTAATGGGAGTCGTCCCCATCCCCCCAGAATATGCCCAGAACCATGGACCCGGTATTTGTGGTTCGGACTGTCTCCAACCAGCCATAATGTTGTGAGAGTGAAATTATTTCCAAGTCCAGCTTCGGTACATTAGAAGCAACTCTGAAACTTAACCTAAGCGTTTTTCGAAGCTACTTTTTAGCTAACTTCTTATAGGAAGGTCTAGGAGATCTGAAAATGAACGTACGCGTCTTTCACTCTTCCCGAGGGACTTAGAAGAATGTTGTGATATTTTTTATTAAAATGATGTATAAGGGTATATATATAAATATATTGTATGCACTGTATATGAGCTGGGATTTCTAAGTCCGTGGTTCCGAGAGGGGGTAACCAGGCTCACTAATAAATGTCAAGCCCACTCTGTTGCCCCTGATCCTTGTTTTGGGGCCCTAGAGTGTCAGCTCTTGGGCCTGACTGTTGTATATGTTCTGCCATGTATTGGGTTTCAAATATGCAACAATAAAGAATGTATGTGTCTTTTGCCTTTCAAGGAGTGCTAACCAGTGGAGATTCTCAGACTATGAGTTTCAGGATGGACTTTCCGGTAAAAGTGTTGTCGGATTGTGTCTAGCTAGCCGGGAACCAGAGATACTGGTCACCCCCAAAATGTACACGGGAACCGAATCAGATTCCCGAGTACATAAGGGCACAGACCTCCGGACAAAATCCTCCCTGGAAAGCAGTTACGCGGCTCACCGCCAGGATGCCCTGCTTCAGCACAGACCAGTAAGGCATTGTGATACGCGTATCCCCGGTATAGTCAGGGGTTAATGGGAGTCGTCCCAGACCCCCCAGTATATGCCCAGAACCATGGACCCGGTATTTGTGGTTCGGACTGTCTCCAACCAGCCATAATGTTGTGAGAGTGAAATTATTTCCAAGTCCAGCTTCGGTACATTAGAAGCAACTCTGAAACTTAACCTAAGCGTTTTTCGAAGCTACTTTTTAGCTAACTTCTTATAGGAAGGTCTAGGAGATCTGAAAATGAACGTACGCGTCTTTCACTCTTCCCGAGGGACTTAGAAGAATGTTGTGATATTTTTTATTAAAATGGTGTATAAGGGTATATATATAAATATATTGTATGCACTGTATATGAGCTGGGATTTCTAAGTCCGTGGTTCCGAGAGGGGGTAACCAGGCTCACTAATAAAGGTCAAGCCCACTCTGTTGCCCCTGATCCATGTTTTGGGGCCCTAGAGTGTCAGCTCTTGGGATCTGACTGTTGTATATGTTCTGCAATGTATTGGGTGTCAAATATGCAACAATAAAGAATGTATGTGTCCTTTGCCTTTCCAGGACTGCTAACGAGTGGAGATTCTCAGACTATGAGATTCAGGGTGGACTTTCCGGTAAAAATGTTGTCGGATTGTGTCTAGCTATCCGGGAACAAGAGATACTGGTCACCCCCAAAATGTACACGGGAACCGAGTCAGATTCCCGGGTACATAAGGGCACAGACCTCCGGACAAAATCCTCCCTGGAAAGCAGTTACGCGGCTCACCGCCAGGATGCCCTGCTTCAGCACAGACTAGTAAGGCATTGTGATACGCGTATCCCCGGTATAGTCAGGGGTTAATGGGAGTCGTCCCCGTCCCCCCAGTATATGCACAGATCCATGGACCCGGTATTTGTGGTTCGGACTGTGTCCAACCAGCCATAATGTTGTGAGAGTGAAATTATTTCCAAGTCCAGCTTCGGTACATTAGAAGCAACTCTGAAACTTAACCTAAGCGTTTTTCGAAGCTACTTTTTAGCTAACTTCTTATAGGAAGGTCTAGGAGATCTGAAAATGAACGTACGCGTCTTTCACTCTTCCCGAGGGACTTAGAAGAATGTTGTGATATTTTTTATTAAAATGGTGTATAAGGGTATATATATAAATATATTGTATGCACTGTATATGAGCTGGGATTTCTAAGTCCGTGGTTCCGAGAGGGGGTAACCAGGCTCACTAATAAAGGTCAAGCCCACTCTGTTGCCCCTGATCCATGTTTTGGGGCCCTAGAGTGTCAGCTCTTGGGATCTGACTGTTGTATATGTTCTGCAATGTATTGGGTGTCAAATATGCAACAATAAAGAATGTATGTGTCCTTTGCCTTTCCAGGACTGCTAACGAGTGGAGATTCTCAGACTATGAGATTCAGGGTGGACTTTCCGGTAAAAGTGTTGTCGGATTGTGTCTAGCTATCCGGGAACAAGAGATACTGGTCACCCCCAAAATGTACACGGGAACCGAGTCAGATTCCCGGGTACATAAGGGCACAGACCTCCGGACAAAATCCTCCCTGGAAAGCAGTTACGCGGCTCACCGCCAGGATGCCCTGCTTCAGCACAGACTAGTAAGGCATTGTGATACGCGTATCCCCGGTATAGTCAGGGGTTAATGGGAGTCGTCCCCGTCCCCCCAGTATATGCACAGATCCATGGACCCGGTATTTGTGGTTCGGACTGTGTCCAACCAGCCATAATGTTGTGAGAGTGAAATTATTTCCAAGTCCAGCTTCGGTACATTAGAAGCAACTCTGAAACTTAACCTAAGCGTTTTTCGAAGCTACTTTTTAGCTAACTTCTTATAGGAAGGTCTAGGAGCTCTGAAAATGAACGTGCACGTCTTTCACTCTTCCCGAGGGACTTAGAAGAATTTTGTGATATTTTTTATTAAAATGGTGTATAAGGGTATATATATAAATATATTGTATGCACTGTATATGAGCTGGGATTTCTAAGTCCGTGGTTCCGAGAGGGGATATCCAGGCTCACTAATAAAGGTCAAGCCCACTTGGTTGCCCCTGATCCATGTTTTGGGGTCCTAGAGTGTCAGCTCTTGGGCCTGACTGTTGTATATGTTCTGCCATGTATTGGGTGTCAAATATGCAACAATAAAGAATGTACTGTATGTTTCTTTTGCCTTTCCAGGACTTCTAACGAGTGGAGATTCTCAGACTATGAGATTCAGGGTGGACTTTCCGGTAAAAGTGTTGTCGGATTGTGTCTAGCTATCCGGGAACAAGACATACTGGTCACCCCCAAAATGTACCCGGGAACCGAGTCAGATTCCCGTGTACATAAGGGCACAGACCTCCGGACAAAATCCTCCCTGGAAAGCAGTTACGCGGCTCACCGCCAGGATGTCCTGCTTCAGCACAGACCAGTAAGGCATTGTGATACGCGCATCCCCGGTATAGTCAGGGGTTAATGGGAGTCGTCCCCGTCCCCCCAGTATATGCCCAGAACCATGGACCCGGTATTTGTGGTTCGGACTGTCTCCAACCAGCCATAATGTTGTGAGAGTGAAATTATTTCCAAGTCCAGCTTCGGTACATTAGAAGCAACTCTGAAACTTAACCTAAGCGTTTTTCGAAGCTACTTTTTAGCTAACTTCTTATAGGAAGGTCTAGGAGCTCTGAAAATGAACGTGCACGTCTTTCACTCTTCCCGAGGGACTTAGAAGAATTTTGTGATATTTTTTATTAAAATGGTGTATAAGGGTATATATATAAATATATTGTATGCACTGTATATGAGCTGGGATTTCTAAGTCCGTGGTTCCGAGAGGGGATATCCAGGCTCACTAATAAAGGTCAAGCCCACTTGGTTGCCCCTGATCCATGTTTTGGGGTCCTAGAGTGTCAGCTCTTGGGCCTGACTGTTGTATATGTTCTGCCATGTATTGGGTGTCAAATATGCAACAATAAAGAATGTACTGTATGTGTCTTTTGCCTTTCCAGGACTGCTAATGAGTGGAGATTCTCAGACTATGAGATTCAGGGTGGACTTTCCGGTAAAAGTGTTGTCGGATTATGTCTAGCTATCCGGGAACAAGAGATACTGGTCACCCCCAAAATGTACCCGGGAACCGAGTCAGATTCCCGTGTACATAAGGGCACAGACCTCCGGACAAAATCCTCCCTGGAAAGCAGTTACGCGGCTCACCGCCAGGATGTCCTGCTTCAGCACAGACCAGTAAGGCATTGTGATACGCACATCCCCGGTATAGTCAGGGGTTAATGGGAGTCGTCCCCGTCCCCCCAGTATATGCCCAGAACCATGGACCCGGTATTTGTGGTTCGGACTGTCTCCAACCAGCCATAATGTTGTGAGAGTGAAATTATTTCCAAGTCCAGCTTCGGTACATTAGAAGCAACTCTGAAACTTAACCTAAGCGTTTTTCGAAGCTACTTTTTAGCTAACTTCTTATAGGAAGGTCTAGGAGATCTGAAAATGAACGTACGCGTCTTTCACTCTTCCCGAGGGACTTAGAAGAATTTTGTGATATTTTTTATTAAAATGGTGTATAAGGGTATATATATAAATATATTGTATGCACTGTATATGAGCTGGGATTTCTAAGTCCGTGGTTCCGAGAGGGGGTAACCAGGCTCACTAATAAAGGTCAAGCCCACTCTGTTGCCCCTGATCCATGTTTTGGGGCCCTAGCGTGTCAGCTCTTGGGCCTGACTGTTGTATATGTTCTGCCATGTATTGGGTGTCAAATATGCAACAATAAAGAATGTATGTGTCTTTTGCCTTTCCAGGAATGCTAACCAGTGGAGATTCTCAGACTATGAGATTCAGGGTGGACTTGCCGGTAAAAGTGTTGTCGGATTGTGTCTAGCTATCCGGGAACAAGAAATACTGGTCACCCCCAAAATGTACACGGGAACCGAGTCAGATTCCCGGGTACATAAGGGCACAGACCTCCGGACAAAATCCTCCCTGGAAAGCAGTTACGCGGCTCACCGCCAGGATGCCATGCTTCAGCACAGACCAGTAAGGCATTGTGATACACGTATCCCCGGTATAGTCAGGGGTTAATGGGAGTCGTCCCCGTCCCCCCAGTATATGCACAGATCCATGGACCCGGTATTTGTGGTTCGGACTGTGTCCAACCAGCCATAATGTTGTGGGAGTGAAATTATTTCCAAGTCCAGCTTCGGTACATTAGAAGCAACTCTGAAACTTAACCTAAGCGTTTTTCGAAGCTACTTTTTAGCTAACTTCTTATAGGAAGGTCTAGGAGCTCTGAAAATGAACGTGCGCATCTTTCACTCTTCCCGAGGGACTTAGAAGAATTTTGTGATATTTTTTATTAAAATGGTGTATAAGGGTATATATATAAATATATTGTATGCACTGTATATGAGCTGGGATTTCTAAGTCCGTGGTTCCGAGAGGGGGTAACCAGGCTCACTAATAAAGGTCAAGCCCACTTGGTTGCCCCTGATCCATGTTTTGGGACCCTAGAGTGTCAGCTCTTGGGCCTAACTGTTGTATATGTTCTGCCATGTATTGGGTGTCAAATATGCAACAATAAAGAATGTATGTGTCTTTTGCCTTTCCAGGACTGCTAACCAGTGAAGATTCTCAGACTATGAGATTCAGGGTGGACTTGCTGGTTAAAGTGTTGTCGGATTGTGTCTAGCTAGCCGGGAACCAGAGATACTGGTCACCCCCAAAATGTACACGGGAACCGAGTCAGATTCCCGGGTACATAAGGGCACAGACCTCCGGACAAAATCCTCCCTGGAAAGCAGTTACGCGGCTCACCGCCAGGATGCCCTGCTTCAGCACAGACCAGTAAGGCATTGTGATACGCGTATCCCCGGTATAGTCAGGGGTTAATGGGAGTCGTCCCCGTCCCCCCAGTATATGCCCAGAACCATGGACCCGGTATTTGTGGTTCGGACTGTCTCCAACCAGCCATAATGTTGTGAGAGTGAAATTATTTCCAAGTCCAGCTTCGGTACATTAGAAGCAACTCTGAAACTTAACCTAAGCGTTTTTCGAAGTTACTTTTTAGCTAACTTCTTATAGGAAGGTCTAGGAGATCAGAAAATGAACGTACGCGTCTTTCACTCTTCCCGAGGGACTTAGAAGAATTTTGTGATATTTTTTATTAAAATGGTGTATATGGGTATATATATATAAATATATTGTATGCACTGTATATGAGCTGGGATTTCTAAGTCCATGGTTCCGAGAGGGGGTAACCAGGCTCACTAATAAAGGTCAAGCCCACTTGGTTGCCCCTGATCCATGTTTTGGGGCCCTAGAGTGTCAGCTCTTGGGCCTGACTGTTGTATATGTTCTGCCATGTATTGGGTTTCAAATATGCAACAATAAAGAATGTATGTGTCTTTTGCCTTTCAAGGACTGCTAACCAGTGGAGATTCTCAGACTATGAGTTTCAGGATGGACTTTCCGGTAAAAGTGTTGTCGGAATGTGTCTAGCTAGCCGGGAACCAGAGATACTGGTCACCCCCAAAATGTACACGGGAACCGAGTCAGATTCCCGGGTACATAAGGGCACAGACCTCCGGACAAAATCCTCCCTGGAAAGCAGTTACGCGGCTCACCGCCAGGATGCCCTGCTTCAGCACAGACCAGTAAGGCATTGTGATACGCGTATCCCCGGTATAGTCAGGGGTTAATGGGAGTCGTCCCCGTCCCCCCAGTATATGCCCAGATCCATGGACCCGGTATTTGTGGTTCGGACTGTGTCCAACCAGCCATAATGTTGTGAGAGTGAAATTATTTCCAAGTCCAGCTTCGGTACATTAGAAGCAACTCTGAAACTTAACCTAAGCGTTTTTCGAAGCTACTTTTTAGCTAACTTCTTATAGGAAGGTCTAGGAGCTCTGAAAATGAACGTGCGTGTCTTTCACTCTTCCCGAGGGACTTAGAAGAATTTTGTGATATTTTTTATTAAAATGGTGTATAAGGGTATATATATAAATATATTGTATGCACTGTATATGAGCTGGGATTTCTATGTCCGTGGTTCCGAGAAGGGGTATACAGGCTCACTAATAAAGGTCAAGCCCAATTGGTTGCCCCTGATCCATGTTTTGGGGCCCTAGAGTGTCAGCTCTTGGGCCTGACTGTTGTATATGTTCTGCCATGTATTGGGTGTCAAATATGCAACAATAAAGAATGTATGTACCAGTGGAGATTCTCAGACTATGAGATTCAGGGTGGACTTGCCGGTAAAAGTGTTGTCGGATTGTGTCTAGCTATCCGGGAACAAGAGATACTGGTCACCCCCAAAATGTACACGGGAACCGTGTCAGATTCCCGGGTACATAAGGGCACAGACCTCCGAACAAAATCCTCCCTGGAAAGCAGTTACGCGGCTCACCGCCAGGATGCCCTGCTTCAGCACAGACCAGTAAGGCATTGTGATACGCGTATCCCCGGTATAGTCAGGGGTTAATGGGAGTCGTCCCCATCCCCCCAGTATATGCCCAGAACCATAGACCCGGTATTTGTGGTTCGGACTGTCTCCAACCAGCCATAAAGTTGTGAGAGTGAAATTATTTCCAAGTCCAGCTTCGGTACATTAGAAGCAACTCTGAAACTTAACCTAAGCGTTTTTCGAAGCTACTTTTTAGCTAACTTCTTATAGGAAGGTCTAGGAGATCTGAAAATGAACGTACGCGTCTTTCACTCTTCCCGAGGGACTTAGAAGAATGTTGTGATATTTTTTATTAAAATGGTGTATAAGGGTATATATATAAATATATTGTATGCACTGTATATGAGCTGGGATTTCTAAGTCCGTGGTTCCGAGAGGGGGTAACCAGGCTCACTAATAAAGGTCAAGCCCACTTGGTTGCCCCTGATCCATGTTTTGGACCCTAGAGTGTCAGCTCTTGGGCCTGACTGTTGTATATGTTCTGCCATGTATTGGGTGTCAAATATGCAACAATAAAGAATGTATATGTCTTTTGCCTTTCCAGGACTGCTAACCAGTGGAGATTCTCAGACTATGAGTTTCAGAGTGGACTTTCCGGTAAAAGTGTTGTCGGATTGTGTCTAGCTAGCCGGGAACTAGAGATACTGGTCACCCCCAAAATGTACCCGGGAACCGAGTCAGATTCCCGTGTACATAAGGGCACAGACCTCCGGACAAAATCCTCCCTGGAAAGCAGTTACGCGGCTCACCGCCAGGATGTCCTGCTTCAGCACGGACCAGTAAGGCATTGTGATACGCGTATTTCCGGTATAGTCAGGGGTTAATGGGAGTCGTCCCCGTCCCCCCAGTATATGCCCAGAACCATGGATCCGGTATTTGTGGTTCGGACTGTCTCCAACCAGCCATAATGTTGTGAGAGTGAAATAGTTTCGAAGTACAGCTTCGGTACATTAGAAGCAACTCTGAAACTTAACCTAAGCGTTTTTCGAAGCTACTTTTTAGCTAACTTCTTATAGGAAGGTCTAGGAGATCTGAAAATGAACGTACGCGTCTTTCGCTCTTCCTGAGGGACTTAGAAGAATTTTGTGATATTTTTTATTAAAATGGTGTATAAGGGTATATATATAAATATATTGTATGCACTGTATATGAGCTGGGATTTCTAAGTCCGTGGTTCCGAGAGGGGGTAAACAGGCTCACTAATAAAGGTCAAGCCCACTTCGTTGCCCCTGATCCATGTTTTGGGGCCCTAGAGTGTCAGCTCTTGGGCCTGATTGTTGTATATTTTCTGCCATGTTTTGGGTGTCAAATATGCAACAATAAAGAATGTATGTGTCTTTTGCCTTTCCAGGACTGCTGACCAGTGGAGATTCTCAGACTATGAGTTTCAGAGTGGACTTTCTGGTAAAAGTGTTGTCGGATTGTGTCTAGCTAACTGGGAACCAGAGATACTGGTCACCCCCAAAATGTACACGGGAACCGAGTCAGATTCCCGCGTACATAAGGGCACAGACCTCCGGACAAAATCCTCCCTGGAAAGCAGTTATGCGGCTCACCGCCAGGATGCCCTGCTTCAGCACAGACCAGTAAGGCATTGTGATACGCGTATCCCCGGTATAGTCAGGGGTTAATGGGAGTCGTCCCCGTCCCCCCAGTATATGCCCAGAACCATGGACCCGGTATTTGTGGTTCGGACTGTCTCCAACCAGCCATAATGTTGTGAGAGTGAAATTATTTCCAAGTCCAGCTTCGGTACATTAGAAGCAACTCTGAAACTTAACCTAAGCGTTTTTCGAAGTTACTTTTTACCTAACTTCTTATAGGAAGTTCTAGGAGATCAGAAAATGAACGTACGCGTCTTTCACTCTTCCCGAGGGACTTAGAAGAATTTTGTGATATTTTTTATTAAAATGGTGTAGATGGGTATATATATATAAATATATTGTATGCACTGTATATGAGCTGGGATTTCTAAGTCCATGGTTCCGAGAGGGGGTAACCAGGCTCACTAATAAAGGTCAAGCCCACTTGGTTGCCCCTGATCCATGTTTTGGGGCCCTAGAGTGTCAGCTCTTGGGCCTGACTGTTGTATATGTTCTGCCATGTATTGGGTTTCAAATATGCAACAATAAAGAATGTATGTGTCTTTTGCCTTTCAAGGACTGCTAACCAGTGCAGATTCTCAGACTATAAGTTTCAGGATGGACTTTCCGGTAAAAGTGTTGTCGGAATGTGTCTAGCTAGCCGGGAACCAGAGATACTGGTCACCCCCAAAATGTACACGGGAACCGAGTCAGATTCCCGGGTACATAAGGGCACAGACCTCCGGACAAAATCCTCCCTGGAAAGCAGTTACGCGGCTCACCGCCAGGATGCCCTGCTTCAGCACAGACCAGTAAGGCATTGTGATACGCGTATCCCCGGTATAGTCAGGGGTTAATGGGAGTCGTCCCCGTCCCCCCAGTATATGCCCAGATCCATGGACCCGGTATTTGTGGTTCGGACTGTCTCCAACCAGCCATAATGTTGTGAGAGTGAAATTATTTCCAAGTCCAGCTTCGGTACATTAGAAGCAACTCTGAAACTTAACCTAAGCGTTTTTCGAAGCTACTTTTTAGCTAACTTCTTATAGGAAGGTCTAGGAGCTCTGAAAATGAACGTGCGTGTCTTTCACTCTTCCCGAGGGACTTAGAAGAATTTTGTGATATTTTTTATTAAAATGGTGTATAAGGGTATATATATAAATATATTGTATGCACTGTATATGAGCTGGGATTTCTATGTCCGTGGTTCCGAGAAGGGGTATACAGGCTCACTAATAAAGGTCAAGCCCAATTGGTTGCCCCTGATCCATGTTTTGGGGCCCTAGAGTGTCAGCTCTTGGGCCTGACTGTTGTATATGTTCTGCCATGTATTGGGTGTCAAATATGCAACAATAAAGAATGTATGTGTCTTTTGCCTTTCCAGGACTGCTAACCAGTGGAGATTCTCAGACTATGAGATTCAGGGTGGACTTGCCGGTAAAAGTGTTGTCGGATTGTGTCTAGCTATCTGGGAACAAGAGATACTGGTCACCCCCAAAATGTACACGGGAACCGAGTCAGATTCCCGGGTACATAAGGGCACAGACCTCCGGACAAAATCCTCCCTGGAAAGCAGTTACGCGGCTCACCGCCAGGATGCCCTGCTTCAGCACAGACCAGTAAGGCATTGTGATACGCGTATCCCCGGTATAGTCAGGGGTTAATGGGAGTCGTCCCCATCCCCCCAGTATATGCCCAGAACCATAGACCCGGTATTTGTGGTTCGGACTGTCTCCAACCAGCCATAAAGTTGTGAGAGTGAAATTATTTCCAAGTCCAGCTTCGGTACATTAGAAGCAACTCTGAAACTTAACCTAAGCGTTTTTCGAAGCTACTTTTTAGCTAACTTCTTATAGGAAGGTCTAGGAGATCTGAAAATGAACGTGCGCGTCTTTCACTCTTCCCGAGGGACTTAGAAGAATTTTGTGATATTTTTTATTAAAATGGTGTATAAGGGTATATATATAAATATATTGTATGCACTGTATATGAGCTGGGATTTCTAAGTCCGTGGTTCCGAGAGGGGGTAACCAGGCTCACTAATAAAGGTCAAGCCCACTCTGTTGCCCCTGATCCATGTTTTGGGGCCCTAGTGTGTCAGCTCTTGGGCCTGACTGTTGTATATGTTCTGCCATGTATTGGGTTTCAAATATGCAACAATAAAGAATGTATGTGTCTTTTGCCTTTCAAGGACTGCTAACCAGTGGAGATTCTCAGACTATGAGTTTCAGGATGGACTTTCCGGTAAAAGTGTTGACGGATTGTGTCTAGCTAGCCGGGAACCAGAGATACTGGTCACCCCCAAAATGTACACGGGAACCGAGTCAGATTCCCGGGTACATAAGGGCACAGACCTCCGGACAAAATCCTCCCTGGAAAGCAGTTACGCGGCTCACCGCCAGGATGCCCTGCTTCAGCACAGACCAGTAAGGCATTGTGATGCGCGTATCCCCGGTATAGTCAGGGGTTAATGGGAGTCGTCCCCGTCCCCCCAGTATATGCCCAGAACCATGGACCCGGTATTTGTGGTTCGGACTGTCTCCAACCAGCCATAATGTTGTGAGAGTGAAATTATTTCCAAGTCCAGCTTCGGTACATTAGAAGCAACTCTGAAACTTAACCTAAGCGTTTTTCGAAGCTACTTTTTAGCTAACTTCTTATAGGAAGGTCTAGGAGATCTGAAAATGAACGTGCGCGTCTTTCACTCTTCCCGAGGGACTTAGAAGAATTTTGTGATATTTTTTATTAAAATGGTGTATAAGGGTATATATATAAATATATTGTATGCACTGTATATGAGCTGGGATTTCTAAGTCCGTGGTTCCGAGAGGGGGTAACCAGGCTCACTAATAAAGGTCTAGCCCACTTGGTTGCCCCTGATCCATGTTTTGGACCCTAGAGTGTCAGCTCTTGGGCCTGACTGTTGTATATGTTCTGCCATGTATTGGGTGTCAAATATGCAACAATAAAGAATGTATATGTCTTTTGCCTTTCCAGGACTGCTAACCAGTGGAGATTCTCAGACTATGAGTTTCTGGGTGGACTTTCCGGTAAAAGTGTTGTCGGATTGTGTCTAGCTAGCCGGGAACTAGAGATACTGGTCACCCCCAAAATGTACACGGGAACCGAGTCAGATTCCCGTGTACATAAGGGCACAGACCTCCGGACAAAATCCTCCCTGGAAAGCAGTTACGCGGCTCACCGCCAGGATGTCCTGCTTCAGCACGGACCAGTAAGGCATTGTGATACGCGTATTCCCGGTATAGTCAGGGGTTAATGGGAGTCGTCCCCGTCCCCCCAGTATATGCCCAGAACCATGGATCCGGTATTTGTGGTTCGGACTGTCTCCAACCAGCCATAATGTTGTGAGAGTGAAATAGTTTCGAAGTACAGCTTCGGTACATTAGAAGCAACTCTGAAACTTAACCTAAGCGTTTTTCGAAGCTACTTTTTAGCTAACTTCTTATAGGAAGGTCTAGGAGATCTGAAAATGAACGTACGCGTCTTTCGCTCTTCCTGAGGGACTTAGAAGAATTTTGTGATATTTTTTATTAAAATGGTGTATAAGGGTATATATATAAATATATTGTATGCACTGTATATGAGCTGGGATTTCTAAGTCCGTGGTTCCGAGAGGGGGTAAACAGGCTCACTAATAAAGGTCAAGCCCACTCTGTTGCCCCTGATCCATGTTTTGGGGCCCTAGAGTGTCAGCTCTTGGGCCTGATTGTTGTATATTTTCTGCCATGTTTTGGGTGTCAAATATGCAACAATAAAGAATGTATGTGTCTTTTGCCTTTCCAGGACTGCTGACCAGTGGAGATTCTCAGACTATGAGTCTCAGAGTGGACTTTCTGGTAAAAGTGTTGTCGGATTGTGTCTAGCTAACCGGGAACCAGAGATACTGGTCACCCCCAAAATGTACACGGGAACCGAGTCAGATTCCCGGATACATAAGGACACAGATCTCCGGTCAAAATCCTCCCTGGAAAGCAGTTACGCGGCTCACCGCCAGGATGCCCTGCTTCAACACAGACCAGTAAGGCATTGTGATATGCGTATCCCCGGTATAGTCAGGGGTTAATGGGAGTCGTCCCCGTCCCCTCAGTACTGTATATGCCCAGAACCATGGACCCGGTATTTGTGATTCGGACTGTCTCCAACCAGCCATAATGTTGTGAGAGTGAAATTATTTCGAAGTACAGCTTCGGTACATTAGAAGCAACTCTGAAACTTAACCTAAGCGTTTTTCGAAGCTACTTTTTAGATAACTTCTTATAGGAAGGTCTAGGAGCTCTGAAAATGAACGTGCGCGTCTTTCACTCTTCCCGAGGGACTTAGAAGTATTTTGTGATATTTTTTATTAAAATGGTGTATAAGGGTATTTATATAAATATATTGTATGCACTGTATATGAGCTGGGATTTCTAAGTCCGTGGTTCCGAGAGGGGGTAACCAGGCTCACTAATAAAGGTCAAGGCCACTCTGTTGCCCCTGATCTATGTTTTGGTGCCCTAGAGTGTCAGCTCTTGGGCTGACTGTTGTATATGTTCTGCCATGTATTGGGTGTCAAATATGCAACAATAAAGAATGTATGTGTCTTTTGCCTTTCCAGGACTTCTAACCAGTGGAGATTCTCAGACTATGAGTTTCAGGGCGGACTTTCCGGCAAAAGTGTTGTCGGATTGTGTTTAGCTAGCCGGGAACCAGAGATACTGGTCACCCCCAAAATGTACCCGGGAACCGAGTCAGATTTCCGGGTACATAAGGGCACAGACCTCTGTAAAAAATCCTCCCTGGAAAGCAGTTACGCGGCTCACCGCCAGGATGCCCTGCTTCAGCACAGACCAGTAGGGCATTGTGATACGTGAATCCCCGGTATAGTCAGGGGTTAATGGGAGTCGTCCCCGTCCCCCCAGTATATGACTAGAACCATGGACCCGATATTTGGGGTTCGGACTGTCTCCAACCAGCCATAATGTTGTGAGAGTGAAATTATTTCTAAGTCCAGCTTCAGTACATTAGAAGCAACTCTGAAACTTTAACCTAAGCGTTTTTGGAAGCCACTTTTTAGCTCTTTATTCATGTGGCTCCGGGGACCCGGATTGGCTATCCAGCCTTTTCAAAATGACTACACAAGACCCTGCTCGTGTTTACATCACGTGCAATCCAACAGCCAATAGAGCGGTTCCCTACACAGCAGTGGACTGATTTGATTGTAATTTTGCAGTCACCTGCATTTGTTTGTGGGTTTTTTTAACTTTAATTGATAATATATATATATATATAATCAACCCACAAAAATTGCCTGCCACAGACTGATATGATAAATTGTAACTAACTTAGTAAATAAACTGAAATATAACAGCCACTAAAGGTTGGAACAAAGATAAATGGAAACAACAAAGAAAAAGAGTGTTCCAAAATAGCACTCAGATAAACCCAAGATAATATAAACATACAACTTTTATTGAAAGCCTCACAAATAGACATGTAAGTTAAAACAGTCCCTGATGCCACCCTCTCAAAATATCAGTGGGAAAAACCCATACAAACAGTAACATGCACGAGCCAGATGTAAAGATGAAATGTAACCTCCTGTAGTTGAGAAAAAGGGTCAGAAATAGACCCTTCCCCCCGAGGGGGTAAAGGGCAGGGAGGGTGGGGGGGGTGAAGGGCAGGGAGAGTGGAGGGGTGAAGGGCAGGGATGGTGGGCGAAGGGCAGGGAGGATGGGGGGGAGGGGTGAAGGGCAGGAAGGTTGGGGGGGTGGGGGTGAAGGGCAGGGAGGGTGGGGGTGGGGGTGAAGGGCAGGGAGGGTGGTAGGGTGGTGGGGTGGGGGTGAAGTGCAGGGGGGTGGGGTGAAGGACAGGGAGGGTGGGGGGTGTGGGTGAAGGGCAGGGAGGGTGGGGGGGTGAAAGGCAGGGCCGGGGGGTGAAAGGCAGGGCCGGGGGGGGTGAAAGGCAGGGAGGGTGGGGGGAGTAAAGGGCAGGAAGGGTGGGGGGTGAAGGGTAGGGAGGGTTGGGTGGGTGAAGAGCAGGAGGGTGGGGGGCGAAGGGCAGGGGGGTGAAGGGCTGAAGGGCAGGGAGGGTGGGGGTAAATGGCAGGGAGGGTAGGGGGTGGGGTGAAGGGCAGGGCGGGTGGGGGTGTGGGTGAAGGGCAGGGAGGGTGGGGGTTGGGGATGGGGGTGAAGGGCAGGGGGGTTGGGGCGCAGGGCAGAGGGTGGGGGGTGGGCAGGGGGGGTGGGGGTGAAGAGCATGGGGGGTGGGGGTGAAGGGCAGGGAGGGTAGGGGGGAGGGGTGAAGGGCAGGAAGGTTGGGGGGGTGGGGGTGAAGGGCAGGGAGGGTGGGGGTGGGGGTGAAGGGCAGGGAGGGTGGTGGGGTGGGGTGAAGTGCAGGGGGGGTGGGGTGAAGGGCAGGGATGGTGGGGGTGTGTGGGTGAAGGGCAGGTAGGGTAGGGGGTGAAAGGCAGGGCCGGGGGGCTGGAAGGCAGGGCCGGGGGGGTGGGTGAAAGGTATGGCCGGGGAGGGAGTGAACGGCAGGGGGGGGGTGAATGGCAGGGCTGGGGGGGGTGAAAGGCAGGGCCGGGGCAGGGGGTTAAAGGCAGGGTCGGGGGGGGGGTGAAAGGCAGGGCCGGGGTGGGGTGTTTCTCACCTCGCACATGGCCACGCTCCTCCTCTTCCTCCAAGTACCGGCCACCCTCCTGCTCCTCCACCTCGGGTTCCTCAGCGGTTTCCGTTACCCCCGGCGAGGCGGAGCTGAGACGCTCAGGTGAGGAGGTGGTGTGGGCCGCCGGCCTGTACAGCTCCCGACTGAGAGAGCCGGAAGAGCGCTCTCGGGGATGGTGAGCTGGGGGAGTGGCCTGTGGACCTGTGTGAGGTGAGAACCGGAGAGAGCGTGCTGTCGGGGGAGGCCGGGGAAGGGAGAGCA